>NC_079448.1:29157768-29457768 GCF_903798145.1 Danio aesculapii
ATACAGTTGAAGTCAGAATTATTAGCCCCCTTTTGATTTTTTTTTTCTTTTTTTTTTTTATATTTCCCAAATGATGTTTACCAGAGCAAGGAAATTTTCACAGTATGTCTGATAATATTTTTTCTTCTGGAGAAAGTCTTATTTGTTTTATTTCGGCTAGAATAAAAGCAGTTTTTATTTTCTAAAAAAACATTTTAAGGTCAAAATTATTAGCCCCTTTAAGCTTTATATTTTTTCGATAGTCTACAGAACAAACCATCGTTATACAATAACTTGCTTAATTACCCTAACCTGCATAGTTAACTTAATTAACCAAGTTAAGCCTTTAAATGTCACTTTAGGCTGTATAGAGGAGTCTTGAAAAATATCTAGTAAAATATTATTTACTGTCATCACGGCAAAGATAAAATAAATCAGTTATTAAAAATGAGTTATGAAAACTATTATGTTTAGAAATGTGTTGAAAAAATCTTCTCTCCGTTGAACAGAAATTGGGGAAAAAAATTAACAGGGGAGCTAATAATTCTGACTTCAACTGTATATATAGTGTAAATAGAATATATGGATATTTGCACTTAGTGTAAATACCACAACGCTACAGAAATGTTTCTATTTTCTCTTGGGGAAAAAAAGCATCTAATTGCTATTGACACATAATTTAAATAACATCTATTCCTACTTGTACTTAGCATGAATAGCATCTGCCTCTAAGACATTGTGCTGTCTTCACTAAGGGTATTTAGGATCAAATTGCTATTTTAGCAGCATTTCCTTAGCATTGTGGTATTTGCATTTAGTGTACACAACACTAAGAAAATGCTGATTTTTTTTTTTTGGAATAAAAAAATCTAATTGCTCTTGGCACATAGTATAAATAGCATATATATAGTGCTCAGCAAAACTGAGCACATCTCATTTTGAAAATGAATATATTTAGCCATTTTTCAGTGAATATGGGTAATATATATATATATATATATATACATATATATATATATATATATATATATATATATATATATATATATATATATATATATTGGTGCACTTGAATAAAACAGATTAAACAGATATATTTATAAAAAATAATATTTTAGCCACATAACATCTTTTGGAATGGAAAGGTACATTTAAATTCATGCAAAATATTGCAAAAATATTAAAAACGACAACATTTCAACAAAATTGTATATATTTATTGTTTCTCTTGATTTTTGCTGATTTGAAAATGTTATTTAATATTTTAATAAGTTAATCTGTAAGATTAATTCCAGAATCGGCTTCAGTACTGACTAAACTAATGTATGCACAAATATAATATAGTAAAGCATCCTACAGAAAATATTAATTTAAATGAGAGATTTGTGAGGGGTGTCCTCATATATGCTGAGCGCTGTATCTGTTTACACTTAATATGAATAGTTTCAGACTTATTAGTTTTGGTTAGTAATTTTGATGGTGAAAAAAACTTACAGAGATTTACATATCTACACAAAGATGTACAGATATGTACATATTAATTAAAATAGCCAACTTTGTGAATGTGGATCAGCGGTTTCACTGTCTCTCTCTTAAAGAAAGAAAAATCTATTCACATCATGTCACATTCATGTTAAAGTGGTCTGGAATGTGGGACAGAGGCTGTGATGAGCATAACCTTCTTCACCAGTCACCCTGGTCGGCCTGGCTGTGAAGAATGATGCTCCATGGTGCTCACCCCTTCCATAAAGCTAAAATATATAGCTTGTTTGCAGCCAAGATCATGCCTCAGCAAAGACAAAGAACCCTTCGTTTTGCCCTTAGGACTGAACAAACGGAGACAGAGGGCTGCTATTACTGGGACAGAAATATTTCCATATCGATCACATGTGGGGGAAAAAAAAGAAGGCTGGAAAAATTTGGCAACATCACAACATTTAATCCTATAATATAATCAGGAATAATTAAGAAATAACACTTTTTTCCCTCCATCAAAGTATCTAATTAAAATAATACCACAACAACAACAATTATTGTTAATATTATTTTTATTCATGCATTTATTTTCTTTTCAGCTTAGTCCCTTTATTATCAGGGGTTGCCACAGCGGAATGAACCGCCAACTTATCCAGCATATGTTTTATGCAGCGGATGCCCTTCCAGCCACAACTCAACACTGGGAAACACCCACACACTCTTGCATTTACACACACTACAGCAAATTTAATCTATTCAATTCACCTTTAGTGCATGTTTTGGACTGTGGAGGAAACAGGAGCACCTGAAGGAAAGCCACGCAAACACGGGGAGAACATGCAAACTCCACACAGAAATGGCAACTTACTCAGCCGGGGCTAAAACCAGTGACCTTCGTGCTGTGAGGGGATTGTGCTACCTATTATTATTGTTACCGTTATTATTATTATTGTAACCGTTATTATTATTATTATTATTGTTATTATTATTACATTTTTTTATTATATTATCATTGTTGTTATTGTTATTATTATTATTACTATTATTATCGTTATCGTTATCATTATCATTATCATTATCATTATCATTATTATTATTATTATCATCATCATCATCATCATCATCATTATTATTGTTATTATTGTTTGTTGTTGTTGTTACTATTATTATTATTATTATTATTATTATTATTATTATTATTATTATTATTATTATTATTATTATTATTATAACTGTATTAATTAATTATTATTTAATTCATTCATTTATTTTCTTTTTGGCTTAGTCCCTTTATTAATCAGGGGTCGCCACAGCAGAATGAACTGCCAACTCATCCAGCATATGTTTAGGTAGCGTGCGTGAGGGTAGAGATGTCACCTCACAGCAAGAAGGTCGCTGGTTCAAGCCTCGGCTGGGTCAGTTGGCATTTCTGTGTGTCTGCATGTTCTCCTGTGTTTGTGTGGGTCTCGAGTTGCAGTTGGAAGGGCATTCACTGCGTAAAATATATGCTGAATAAGTTGGTGGTTCACTCCACTGTGGCAACCCCTGAATAATAAAGAGACTAAGCTGAAAAGAAAATAAATGAATAAGAATGAATACTACTACTACTACTACTACTACTAATAATAATAATAATAGTAATAATAATAATAATGTTGGTAGACATCTAACAGCATCAACAGTTTTCTTTTCTCCTCCCCATCTCAATGAAGTCTTTTCCCTGTGTCTTCAGTCTAAACAGCGCTGTAGTCTGAGGAACGCTGTTATACTCTCCCTGTATCCAATGCTTCAAATAGCTGCTCTCATGACTGGGGGCTCCTTGGCAGGAAGTGCCATGTAATGTGCTAAAACAGTGACAGGACGGTCAAGCACAAGCTGTCGTAGTACCTCAGCCGTGCAGAACTGTCTGGCAGGCCTTGGACCTCCACCTCAGCTGTTAAGTGGAGGTGAAAAGACCACGTGACCTGCCATCAGACGCTAGCCCAGAGAGCCTTGTTATGTGCTTGTATTGGGTGAAATACAGCACAGCTTTCAATGTGTAATATCTCACTGCACCTTGTTCCACCGAGGCATGTGCACATCCACCCACACGTACAGTTGAAGCATATGCCCACCTCCAAACATAGCAACATTATAAACAGTAATTGGGCGTATGTGGACTAATGGGGAACTGCTTGACACTCGGTATCGCATGACGATTTTTTCTCTCAGATGCAATTACAGTATGCAGTAACCGGTTGAAGGGGAAGTTCAAGGTGTTTCAGCAATCCTAGTGATCTCAGCATTTGCATAAAGTGCATCTAGTATGGCTGGATGATAGTGTTTCATTTATATTTGCTGACAATATTGCGTAGAGGTAAAGTGTTGTGTATAGCAGAAGCAAAAAGTGATATTGCCTTAAGAACAGTTGCCTTAAGGACAGGTCTAATTGGTACAATATTTAGTTCTCTAAGCAGAAGTGTGACCCTGGACCACAAACCCAGTCATAACTGTCTAAAAGATAATAATCTAAAAGCTGAATAAATAAGCTTTCCACTAACATATGGTTAGTTAGGTTAGAAAAATATCTGGCATCCTGAAATTCTAGCTGAATCTTGAATCTAGGGTTAAAAATAAATCTAATTAAGTTGTTCAAATTAAGTTCTAAGCAATGCATATTACTAGTTGTTTTTATTTTTTAATCAATTTCTTATTGGGGGCGAAAAGGTGGCCCAATGGTTAGCACTGTGGCCTCACAGCAAGAAGGTTACTGGTTCGAGTCCCGTCTGGGTCAGTTGGCCTCCGGGTGCTCTGGTTTTCCCCACAGTCCAAATACATCCGGTATAGGTGAATTGAATAAACTAAATTGGCCGTAGTGTATGTGTGTGAATGAGTGTGTATGGATGTTTCCCAGTACTGGGTTGCAGCTGATAGGGCATCCACTGTGTAAAATATACGCTGGATAAGTTGGCGGTTCATTTCGCTGTGAATAAAGGGTCTAAGTCAAAGGAAAATTAATGCATGAACGCATTTCTCAGTCAATATAGGAAATATTTTTGGTGCATTTAAACAAAACATTTCATTGGCAAATATATTTATCAAACCGATATTTTAGTCACCAAACATCTTTAGAATTAGAAAGATAATAAATTTAAAATGAGTGAAATATTTAAAAAATAATAAAAACAAACTGAAAAAAACTAACAACTAAATTCTGTATATTTTTGTTTTTCTTGTTTTTTCTTGATCTTTTTAAATTGAATATTTAATATTTTTTTCTTTTACATATATACCTTTGGGTGTACTAATTTTTGTACCATTATCATAGGTATTTTATTAGATTAGCCCCAGATTTGGCTTCAGTACTGACTAAACTGTTGTACAGTCCCCCATTAATCACGGGAGTTACATTCTAAAAACAATCCACAATAAGTAAAATCTGCTAAGTAGCCAGCTTTATTTTATATAATTATTATAGATTAGGGCTGCAAAACCTAATGTGACGAACTGAAGATTAATTTATTCTGTAATGGCACCCAACGACTGCATAACTTCTACCTTTATCATGTCCAGAAGTCAAGCTTTTAGTGCAATGGTTAGCATCTACCTCTGCCTTTTGGGTGCTGCAGCAAGTGCCTTTGAGGGTGCAAAATGTTTCGTCGATATTATGGGGTTTGTTGAGGAGGTACCTTGCAAACATACAGTACAGCACTTCAGAGTCACACTGCTTGCGATCAAGGCTCTATGTAAATTTGACAAACTGAACGCATTGTACTGTACATGAGACATGGCACGGAGGAGATTGATTGACAATAGTCTACAGCCAATCAGGACACAGAACAGAATGCAGTAATCAATGTGCTGCAAAAAATCATGTCAAATTGCACAAAAAAAAATTGGCAAAACTGCGAGGCTGCGAAAGGTGAACTGTGAGGGATACCCCTGTATTTGCACAAATATTATATTGTATATCATCATATATAAATTGTTAAATTAAACAATTTTTCAGGGGTATAGAAATAAACTATATACTGAGCACTGTATATATATATATATATATATATATATATATATATATATATATATATATATATATATATATATATATATATATATATATATATATGTATGTGTATATATATATATATATATATATATATATATGTATATATATATATATATATATATATATATATATATATATATATATATATATATATATGTATGTATGTATGTATACACACACACACACTCTCTCACACACACACACACACACACACACGCATACAGTGCTCAGTATACAGTTTATCACAATACACTGCATGCACATTGAATTGAATACATAAATATCTTTCTTTAACAATCTAATTATGAAATACCAATGAAATATTAATAGCTGATTATATTCAAGTCAATGTATGATTTACTGTGAGCTTTTATTTATTTATTCATTTTTGCATAGTAAATTAAAAACCGCTATTATCTGACTAAGTTGTAACTTGTTGTTGTTTGTAGTTTTTAGCTGTAGGTGTGGTCATTTAAATAACCAAATTTTGTTGATTTATGTAAACATGCAAATATCCTCTAATTTGGCCTCTGCCATGTCATAATACAGTTTACGGGTTCACTCACAACTATAACAGCAGATAGGAACTATTTACCATATGTTTCCATTCATTTTTGTGTGAGCACTTGTGAAGAGCATCAAAGGATTCTATTTACATGTTTAACAGCACTGAGCATCATAGTCAATCACAGACATTTCTGTTGAGTGCCAAACGCAATCAACAATCAGAGATGTTTAAATTAAGGCCCAGAAAAATCACTAAAAAGACAATTATAAACAGGGCTTGACATTAACAACCAACAATTTTCCAGATGTGGGAGGGTTTTAGCAGTCAATCCTGCTAGACTTTTTTGTGGATTGCATTTTATATAACAGAGACTGATATTACCACTTGGCCTGGCAAGTGGAAGATTTTTCTTTTTTGAAGTACCAATGATTCTGCTTTTCAGCTGAGACTCGTGCACTCTGGCTCCATCCATGTAGGAGGGACTCAATAAACATTCATTCATTCATTTTCTTTTCGGCTTAGTCTCTTTATTAATCCAGGGTCGCCACAGCGGAATGAACCGCCTCAATAAACATATATATATATATATATATATATATATATATATATATATATATATATATATATATATATATATATATATATATATATATATATATATATATATATATATATATATATATAAACAAATAAAAAGTGTGCACAGCTGCAAAACTGCACAAGCAAACTCATAGAACAAATATTCAACTTCAAAAACTTATATCTTTATTCTAAGATGGGATATATATTTGGAGCTTATCTAACAAAATAATTTACAATAAAGGTCCAAAAACTAGTACACCCAAATTTATATTTTATAGAAAAATATTAAACACAAATAAAAAAGAGGAAAAATCAAGAGGAGCAAATCATTTGAAAGATTGAGTTGAAATTTTGTAGGTTGTAATTTATTTTGCAATACTTTGCTTGAATTTAATTGTATTGTCTTTCAATTTCTAAATATGTTTGGAGACTAAAATATTATTTTAATAAATGTATCTGTTTAATAAATCTGTTTTGTTTAAATGCACCAAAATACATTTTCTATATTCACTGAGAAATGGATAAAAATATTTATTTGTACTGTATATACTAGTTATCACTGTTGGTAACACTTTACAATAACAGTAGATGAATAATGATGTGTTAATGTGTAAATCAAACATTACTTCATTATGAACTAATGATGAGTTAATGCATGCTCTAATCAAGAACTAACTTTAACTACACTATGAGTCACATGAGTTCATCTGCAAATAACGCCCACTCTAAATACTTGTTAGTACTTGATTGTTTGTTAATAATGTATTAATTACCACATTAGTTCATGCTTAATTAACAACATGTACTAACAAGTAATTAAGATAGCTATTATTCACACATGAACTCTCGTGACTCATGTTGTAAAGTTAGTTCATGATTAGCGCATGCATTAACTTATCGTTAATGTATTATGAAGTAATGTTTAGTTTACATATTAATACATCATTATTCATGTACTGCTATTGCAGTGTTACCGACACTGATTTTATGTAAGAGTTTAAATTAGTTGTTCATATTAAACAACACTTTATACACAAAATAGTTCCTAAACAAATACCACAGCAGGACAGCTGCGCATGCAGAAGCAACAGCAGGGTTTCGTAACTGAATGATTCAGCATTTTTGAATGAATTATGAATCGTCTATGACTCAGTTGCCCATTCATGAAGACATTCGCTTGCTTCGTTTTTGAACAAATCAGACATCTGTTGATGAAATGACTCACTCATAATGACAGTCACTTGCAACTGTCAAACTTTGGAAAAATATTGAGACATTGTACTTCCCAGCTCAGTCGTCAAGTTTATTTTCAACTGCTTAATCAATCGGAATGTTAAAACGGATATCCAATATCAATAACATATTACAGAAATATAATACACTGAAGAATGCTCACTGGAGTAAAAGATGTGACAACTAGCGCCATCTTCCCGTTTATCATTTAGTATTGTGTTTAAGGATGTTTTTCCTCACACTTTTAAAGGTCAACTCTGCCCGGCTTTGCTAAGTGTGTTTTGGCACATCGCCACAGCAGATTTCGCTCCCTCTATGGAAAAAGTGTGCATAAGATGTGGAATTATCAATCCTGGGCTGCTCATTAATGTCGGAGACAGCAGGAGTTTAAAGTGGAAGTATTCATGTGATTAATACTTCTCCTTGCTTCAGGAATGTGAGGAGAGCGGCACATATTTACAGCTAGCATCTGTTCCTCTTCTACTAGGGCAAACACAAAAATACTTTGCATATTAGTCACGCTATAAAATAAAAACAACAAATGGGTGGCCCTTTGGCAGTTTCGTTTCATTCTACATGGTTTTAAAACTCAAGGCAGTGTGCGTTCGCATATTTCAGCTGCTTAGCTAAAAACATGTTAGCATAGCTCACCACATCATCACATAATAGCAGTTCGATACGTCGCTGCCTCAGACTGACACCTCTATCTGTGTTCCAGCGGATTCTCATTTAGCACATGCAGGCTTGTTGCCTTTTCATCAACTTATTACTATTAAGTGGTCCTTATTTCCCTGAACAATTCCAACCCAACTCACACTTAAAGACCTGTATTGATCCTCATGGTACACGCCATCCCCTCCTGATTTCATTAGGCCCGGTGCTGTTAATTACTCCACACTCTAACCTTTCAGTGTTTCATTTGGACCGACAAATTGGGTGAATTAAAAAGGAGCTGAAAAACAGCGCAAAGCCTGACGGTGTGGATCCCCGAACTGGTATGTCAAATTCCCAAGCGGCGTAATAATTAAAAAAGTTCATCAATGTTCCCTTTGCTCATCACATTATGCAGAGGCTGGGCTCACTGGTAATAGTTCTGGAGGATTCATTTAGGAAATTAGACCAGTTTGATCTGGTTCTTCATCAAGAGAGCAGTCTAAGTCCCCCCCTGAGGTTTAGTGTGGGTAAACTGCCATCTTTATTTTAGCGAAATAGATGGAAAGCGTGCCCACTCCTCTTTGTACCTGCAGTTTTGTTTCCTGCTCTATCGATGAGCGCCGAACACGTAGCTGGAGCCAGCGCAGTCATTTTGTGCCATTATATGACTCCATGATAATAACTTCATCATAATTGGCTTCTGATGCTTGGGAGTGTTGAATACTCATTTTCTGAGGGGGATGAATTGATTTACTGCTTGATTTAATTATGCATTAAAATTCAATCATGTACTTTCAGCTGAATTCAAAGCAAATTTGCAGAAGCGCTCCCTAGAATGCAGGTGGATTCGAAGGACGTCTTTGATTACATTTTTGGAGCTAACTTAATAATCGGATCATATGGATTACATGAGTACGGAGGTCCAAATGAAACAGGATCTAGCTATTGAAGAATTGATTGAATTTATGTATGCTATACATCAAGTCATCATCAAACACAAATAGTGACTATGATAAAGGGAAAAAAAATGAGCAGGAAGTGATTTGGCAGCTGAAAGCAAGGTTACACTTTTGCACTTGTGAGAAAAAAAAAAAAACTATTTGGAGTCCACGTTTAACTGCCCATCAGTCTACAACTGTGCCCTCCTACCCTTTACGCTTGCTGAAATCTCTCATCGGGCAGAAGGTCAAAACATGGTCTCACCACGCACCTGGCTTCTGTCATTGCTGCTCAATGTGAAAAGAGAGAGTGGGAAGGTCATCCCGAAAGGCACAAACCTTTGACGGACACATGATAGAAAAAGTAAATAGCTAATATGTGCATCAACCTTCAATGTTAGCTTCCTCTGTATGACATTTAAATTGTTAATGGTTTGGATTGTTCCTTTATTGAATAACTTGACACTTCCATTCATTCAGAGTGGCACCGGCTTTGTCCGTAGCTGATAATGTGAAAAGCCCACTGTATTAGGGCTCATGCTGGAACAAGAGGAGGATCACTTATCACTGTCACTTAAGCCTTGCCTGGCAAACAAGACACCTGATGGTGACACTGATTAATGATGCCGGATAAGTTTGTGAACGCAGCAGGAGCCCCACGCAGGTTCCGTCTGAATCATATTTAAGCATATGGACGCCATATGGATCTAAGTGTTTCCATAAATATGATGACCAACCGCGGCGAACCTGCAGGTGTCATATTTGGGGCCTTTTTATTTTCCTGATGTGCAGATATAAGAGACAGTTGTTACTAAAAAGGTCTAACAAACCATGGTATTTTAATACTGAAATATTAAATATTATCAGATAAACAATTTAATACACACATACTCGCCACTTTATTAGGCACGCCTGTTCAACTGTTTATTAACTCTGTATCTAATCAATGAGTGTGTTTACCTGCACGTTCTTAAGCCGCTTATGCTTAATAAGCTTATATGTGTAATGTCATGTAAACACATTACCCAGATTTATTTTACAGGTTGAAGGACAAAAACGGCTTACACAAAACCTAATTGGAACAGGAATGTTTTTGGCCCAATACTTCAGATTTGTCCTGCATTTTAGCAGTTTTTTCATGTGTGCTTGTATGAGTGTGCACACAAGGTACATGGCATGATCTGATGTAAGAGTAGAAAACATCATGGCTACCACCATTAACAACAATATTAAAATAAAAGGCTGCTGTTCCAGAGTCATGAAGCTGTCACTAAGAGGGCATGGTAACATTGAGTCTTCAACCTTGCTTTTAGGACATAGTGTAGAAGGTTCAGTTCTGGGAAGATCTTAGTGGTGTAGAACAACATTACCTTGTAATAGGCTAGAGATGTAACCTGGTGCTAATCCATGATGCTCTTTGAAAACCATCAGCAGCACCTTATGGCTCATTTCTACTGAGTAGTACGGTACGGTACGGTACGGTACGGTATGCTTTTGGCTGTTTCCACTGTCAAAAGTTACCAAAAAGCGAACGGTACCATACCACTTTTTGGGTCCCCTTATTAAAGCACAAAAAACACAAAGGAGAAGCCTGAAAAAAAAAAAAGGAGCAAATGATTCTTTCAGCAACCTAAAACATGAACAAACTGCCATGTTTATCTATTACCATCATCTTTTGGACAATTATGAACTCTGAATGATGAAATGACTTTCTAACAAGAGGTTACATGAGTAAATATTAAATATATAGATGAGAGGTTACTGTAGGCTATATGTTGCGTGTTGTTTTTCACCCCAGATAAGGACTAAATGTCCAGTATGCTGTGAGTAGCTTATCTGTAATTGGTAACATATCGGAGACCGTAAGGGTCTGTATGTGTTCATATACAATGTGTTGCATTTATTTATTCATTTATTTAATATAATCTCAGATGTTGCAGTAGACCATTTTGCACTTTCATTGATCTGCAGTTATAATCAAATTATGTTCAAGGTTAGTAATGAACTACTATCCACAAGTATTTATGTGTATAAAGCATCTGTTTTGTGATACAGTAAGTGCTTCTCATATGATATGTGAACGACCCTTACAGCTTTACTTTGACATTTCCTTGAGCGAGACTGACATCGACTGAAACTTTCTGTCGTATACCACACCCATTGGTACCCTTTTGAAAGTGGAAATACTTTCAAAAGGTGTACCGACCCATACCGTATTGTACCACACAGTGGAAACGGGTCATAATATTGCACTGTAAACTCAATGAGCAGGCCAGCATCAAGGATATGCTAAAGCACTTTCTTGTGCCAGTCATAAGTCAGCATTTTGCAGAAGCCTTTTGCACTAACTGGAGCCATGCACGGTTTTTAGACAGAGCTATTTACAAAGAATTGCAGTAGTCCAGTCTAGAGGAGATAAACGCATGAATCACAGTTTCCAAATAATTGAAGTTTAGAACATTCTTCAGCAATGCCCATCAGTTGAAAAAAAAAAAAGCTTTGACCACCATTGATTTGCTTATCAAATCTCAACACAGAGGAAAAAATTTATCCCAAGATTCCTTGGATGCATATCAAAATTGGATGCTAGGGGGCCGAAGCAAGGGGCCAGCTTTTTCACTACTTTTAATTGCCTAAAAATCAACCTCTCTAAAATACTAGACACCATCCAGACCATTATCACTCCATCACAAAATTGGACTTGTCATTATACAATTAAATACCCAGCAAATGCCTGTTGAGACATGCAGAAGTT
The DNA here is from genome assembly GCF_903798145.1 of Danio aesculapii. Lineage (NCBI taxonomy): Eukaryota > Metazoa > Chordata > Actinopteri > Cypriniformes > Danionidae > Danio > Danio aesculapii. The sequence continues at coordinate 29,169,939 of NC_079448.1, forward strand.
TTTCTTCCAATTGTTATCAATGAGTTCCATCAAGACTGCCTGCTGCCACGAGTACTGCGGACAAGCATCCAGCTTGAGTGGGTACTTACTGTATAAACAGGGGTGGTGTTAATATATTTTACACGTCAATTCTTTTTTGTTTTAATAAAGCACAAAATCATGTTATTGACTCATGCAGTTGATGCAGAACAAAAAAACATTTTGGAGATACTGATGCTAATGTTTGGGCTGTGAGATCACTGCTGGTGAGAAATCTGACAGACCTTAAAATGTCATGTAAACATTTAATGATTTGCATGCGTTCACAGTTTCCTAAAGTCAATGAATTCAGCCATGTAAACGTGATAAAGACAATTTACTGAAGTCAAAACGGAACATCAGAATTGCAAAGAAAGTTAATTTAAGTGACTTTGAATGTGTCTTAGTTGTTGGTGCCAAATGGGCTGGTTTGAGTGTTTTAGAAACTGCTGATCTACGGTTATTTTTCTGCACAACCATGCCCAGGGTTTACAGAGAATGGTCTAAAAAAAAAAGAGAAGAAAATACCAAGTGAACAGCAGTTCTGACGCCAAAAATGCTTTGTTGATGCCAAAAAGTCAGACAAGAATGGCCTAATAGAAAGGCAACGCTAACTCAAATAACGACTCCAGCTTACTTTGTATCAATTGTTCGAGCTGTTGGTGTTGGTTTAATTGTGTTGGGGGTGTTTCTTGGCACACTTTTGACCCCTTAGATCCAAATGACTACTGTTTAAATGTCAGAGTCTACCTAAGTATTGTTGTTGATCAAGTCCATCCCCTTGTGGCCACAGCGTATCAACCTTATGATTGCTACTTCCAGCAGGACAACGCAACTTTAGACAGCCTAATTCTCAATCTAGTTTCTTGAGAGTGACAATGAGTCCACTATGCTAAAATGACCCTATGGCACTGGAAGTGGAGATCACTGGTATACAACCAACAAATCTGCAGCAACAATGATGCTATCATGACAACATTGAATTTTTCCAGCACCTTGCTGAATCTAAGCCACACAAATGAAAGCAGTCCTGAAAAACAAAAGACAGTCTATCCTGGATCTCGTAAAGTAAATCTAATAAAGTGGCCGGTGAGTGTTTTATTTCATAAGTCTCACAAGACTTGACTTTTGGTTTTATTACTGTGGATATATTAAGAAATCCATTAAATCCATGTGTGTTTATGTTCCATGACTACACATTAAAAACAAAGTATGTAGACAGCAATTAAAATCTTTATGAATGCATAAATGGTTGAGTTTAATCACTACCTTTTTAAGAGCGAAGACTCTCGCTTATCTTAGATGTAAGCCTCACAAGTGTTTATTTACACTTTTGACACACTTAAAGGTATTGACTTGGCTTTGCTCACTCTGACATTAATAGCAATGGTTATTGATTGTCAGGATTGATTTTAAACCGAGGGAAATAGATGCATACCCATGGTGGACTTAAGTAATTTATACCAAGAGAGAAAGACTGAAGGGGAGATCCTAATAAGCCCAGACTAATTAACTCAATAACAGTTATCCATGTGCCGCATTTCAAGTATTCATGGACCTTCCAAGTCTCAGAACAGGTCTTTTCTTATAATTTGAGCTCTTTTCTACAGAAACATAATTGCAGTTGTCAAGAAAAGCCCGTCTAGAGGCTTTTCAATGCTACAAATGAGGGGCAGCCTATCTGAGAATTTTGTGCTTTGATTAAACTCGGTCTTTATGAAAAACTGTCTGTGAATAGCAGAGAGATGAGACTGCAACTCATAAAGCTGAAAACAGAAAGACAAGGTCATGTGTTTTATCTTCACATGAAAATGATATAAAACTAAAGTAATAAACAGTAAAAGAAAAGAAAAAAAGCAAACTGGTTTATAGTCTGAGAAGGACAACAAAGCTTAAGAACGGAGCGCAATAACCAAAAAATGTTCCTTGGAAGGTTACTTGTAAACTACATTTTTTTCTTTTTATCTATTTTTTTTATTTATTTTTTTTTTGGTTTGCGATTCACCAAAAAAGGTGAGGTACAAGCCTAGAGGGATCCAGGCGTACAAAATATTAAAGTAGAAATTCTGCCATAAAAAAATGGTGTTTGCAGTCAAATCACTTCATAAAAAGGACTCCCGCACTGGCCTTTCAATATGGATTTTCTACTCTAGGAACACTAAGCACATGGCAGAGGTATTACAGACACTATCTGATATTTTGAAAATGTTCTGGGATTGATGTGCTTGTATTTTGCTGGCCTGGCACTTGCTTTTGCTGTGTGATGTAGCCTCGACTTTGGAGGATATTCTTTTATATCCTGAGAGCTAAGAGGTATCAACATTTTACAGCAGGCAGAGTGTGTCCACTAAAAACACATTACAGAACCACATGACTCACTGGAATCTAAAAAGAGGAACAAAACAGCCTAAGAAAGGTGGACAAACATTTGGGTGAGAAACAAACAAACAAACAACTGAATGTATAAATAATGTGAATATAAAAAAATTTTTAAACCTACAAACCTTAAAAGAAGAGACATTACAAAGATAGTTCACACTCTGTGTGTATATTGGTTATTTTTATTCATTATTTTGTTTCATTTTATCATGTTTTTATATAATATATATGTATTAAAATTCTAATTGATTGTAATTATAATAATTACTTAGACTAAGCTGGAAGATCAGTTAAATGAGCAATAAAGCACTTATGAATGCATATTGAGCACATCTTTATCTGGGAATATTTCATCCTGTTATTACTTAAAACCATAAAATATGCATTTATACATATAATAAAGCATTATTAAGGCACAATTATGAGGCAACAGGGCTCTATTCAAAATCAACAATATAAAACCATTCATTTTGTACATATAAAAGAACAATGTTTTAACATTGGCAGACATGAGTACAATCATGACCGACTGACCAACTACTACTACTACTACTACTACTACTACTACTACTACTACTACTACTACTACTACTACTAATAATAATAATAATAATAATAATAATAATTATTATTATTATTATTATTATTATTATTATTATTATTATTATTAATATTATTATCGATCTTGATGAGCATTGATCTTGAGAGTACCTTGCCACAATGCTGTAGGCTATATGACACACAGGATCCCAGTCCTTAAACAGCAATATAAACAAAAAATCAATAAATATAAAACAAATATTTATATCACTCTAACTAATATTACAAAGTAGGCTAATTGAACAAAACACCATGATAGTTTCGGTTAAATTTCTCATTAAAAAGCACATCAAAACTTTCAAAAACCCTTGAAAATATCTTTTGAGAGATTTATTTTTACATGCACAAACAACAGCAGCCTAAACAACAGAACATTGTTGTCTAATTTTACCTGCAGCACTTTTGTGAGAGGAACTTTTATAAAATCAACAAACACAAATATGTTTCACTTTTACAACAAAAATAACCTCGTTATGTAGCCTATCATTTTTTTATTCGGTGATAACATGATGGCATTAAGGACAGCATATGCTTTTTTAAATTTACATAGGCCTATAGAATGTCATGAGATCCCACTTTTTACTCCAGTAAAACATAATCGGAAAAATGAAAGAAACACTATTGAAAGGGTTTCCGTTTTGTCAAGTTTCCCCTGCTTTCAGCTTATTTGTCCAACATGTTTACAGCAATGTCATGGTATTTAAAAAAAGAACATTGTATTGGCCTACTGTATGAAGCAAATAAAACAAAACACAACGTCTGATCATTTGTTTTGGAAAATGAATAAGCAGTCTCAACGTCCATATGAATGCATCCGGCTGTCAGTCTTTGACATGACTGCACTTTGCTCCCTTAGCGCCCCCTAATGCAATCTCACAGCAATTCGTGGCTAATTCGGATGAATTCTAATTCATACAATTTAATGCGATTTGCTCATAACCCAATGACGGTTGGGTTTAGGGGCAGGGTTGGGTGCCACACTCCTTTTTAAAATCGTACATTTTCATACGAATCAACTCGTACAAGTTTGTACGAATTAGCCACTAAACTGACAAAATGTAAAATACTTGCGTTTCCTCGTGAGATCAGGCTGGCGCCCCCACACATTGGTGCTTATGACAAGAATAGTATGTGTAGTTATCTTTTTTAAAGTGAGGTGTAAATCGCCGTCATGCATCGATGAATGATATTTTTGCACTTTTACACATAATAATTCATGATCACATTACACAATACTGAAACTGCATGCCAAAATAACACTTTGTCAGTATTTTTAAGACCCCCTCCCCCCTTCATTTTTCACAAATCATGTTTTCAGGGGATCTCATGCCTTAATTAGGGAAGCCGAGCTCCCCCGTATATTATTATTATTATTATTATTATTATTATTATTATTATTATTGTTGTTGTTGTTGTTGTTGTTGTTGTTGTTGTTGTTGTTGTTGTTGTTTTATGAATGTAGCTGTAACTGCCATAATACAGTTTTGTATAATACAGTCTCTTTGCACAGTATATACACATTTATATTTTTATGCTTGATTATAATTAATTATAAACAGAGCTATAATTAACTATGAGCATGGGTTTCATAGATGGGTTACTGTGTTTTTACTTTTAATGTTCCTGTTTCACCACCATCTTTTAGGCCATTGCTATTTGTCAGTAAGATGTTTTTTTAAATATTTTATACAATACAATACAATAAATGAACTATGATGTTTTATTGTTTCACATATTTTAATAAGTAAAGACACTGTTCACTTTCAGTATATGTGGACAACCGAAGCCTGGACATTATGCTCAAAAGAAAGAAAAAAAAAGTATTCCACACAAGACAGTAATAAATTTTGAGAATTACACAAGGGTGGTTGAATAATGAATTTCCCTTAACATCAATGACAGACAGCTTTCCAGGCACGACAAAAACTGTTTATATTTATGACTAACTAGATATTAATAATGTATGAGAACAAGCACGATACAAAATGTAACCGGCAGTAACAGTACACGTCTGCACATGAAAAATGCTCTATTAAAACAGGCCCGTGACTCAAAATATAGTCCATGTCATCAGCCGTTGTAACAAGGGAGCAAACCTAACATTATTTCTATTCCAGACCTCTCGCTGTTTTCTGGCTATGGCTATCAAACGCAACATATGTTGTCACAGTGAACAGTGCTAGAAATCTTCAGAGCTTGACTCAGTCTGTAATCTTCCAGAGCTTGTTTATACTGAGTGTCAAGCCGACTGCTTCAGGACCTATAAAGTCTAGCCTCGCATGGACTTTAGAGATTGGTCTGCATGTGTATGTTATAATATCAAGAGCATTCTGCTGTATGGAAGATGATAACAATCGAATACCAATGCAATAGCAGCTCTGGATTGCAGAAGCACAACTGCAGGAGTTCATCCAGTATAGATATAACGTTTTACTATTTTTTTTTTTGTCTTCTTTTAGAACAGCAAGTCTAAATTCTCCCTACTAGAATATTTGAAGCACATTTAAATGGGTCTTGAATTGGTAAATAAATTCCTCTTGATATTTTGGCATGCAGCAGAGCATTTTACAATAAAAAAAGCTTGTAAATTTATGAATTTAACACTTCCTTGTTGGTCCATAACAGCTTTTATTGCCATGTTGCAAAACCAGTTTACCAAAAGACTGAATATCAATATCTATCTTCCTTTAGCCACGCCCAGCAGTTCATTTAAAGATAACAGAAAAGATTTGTAAACACATGATTACTCGAGAAACAAAACAGCAGTGACGCCTCCAGGAATTAACAATACGTTTTGTAATGACAACCAAAACAGTCTTTGAATTACTTTCTAATTTGTTTCTAAACATGCATTTCACTGGACGCAACTGTCATTGAAAAGCAACGCAAACCTTTTACCCTTGTTAGAGGTATCTTGAGCACTTGGAGTAAATGAGAAGTGGCATCAGTTTACTGTGCATTTTTTTTTTCGTGTAATGTCACACATTGATATTTCCAATGTTGACAGAATCATTGATTATAATTAATAACGTAATGGAAATTCAAGAGTTCATACTTGGGTATTGCTTGATAATATTAGCATGTGTGGCATGCTGTCATGGGAGAGAACCCTGAGATAATTGAGCCCAGGGCTCCTGTCTGGGGTGCATTTCCCAAACAACGACGTAACTCATGACTGAACTATCATAGTACGATGCATCGTTTGGGAAAAGAACGATGTAGTGATGTGTGTTTCCCAAAACCCGTAGTTTCTCTGTTGCAGATCGATCATTTGAACCACGTTAGTTATAACAAACGCCCATAATGATGCTCTAAACAGGGTGGTAACAACTTCTTTAGAGAAGAACCCTATAATTTATTTGTGCAAATTATATTGTTTTACATGCACACGCATTTAAAAAAAAAAAATCCAATATTAGTTTTGGTAAAAACATGCACTCATTTTCCGTATTACTTGAAATATATGTAAATGGCACATACAGTATTGAGCCAATGTTTCCTACAAATGTTATTGAGAACATTACATATTCTATTTTAAAACATAAAACCACTTACAAAGGCTAACACATATTCTAATCTCATATATAAATCATATAAATAATATAAATAAATAAATAATGAGGTTATTTATTAAGAAATGAAATGTAATATTTATTGTTTATTAGGAAAAGAAAAAATCCTACTTTAATAATAATATTAATAATATTAATGATGATGATTTATATTAAGTAGGATATTGTTTATTTATTTATTTTTATTTTTTTTGAAAAGTCTACTTTTACAATTTGACACATGCCACTGCAAAAATGTTCTAACCAAAAGGCCCATGTCATATACAGTACATATATTTAATATTTAACCTTCTATAAATTAAAAGGGTTAACGTATACTATATTTTTATTTTCACAAGCTTTGGAGACATAACATAAAATCCACTTTTAAATAGTAGGTCACCTTTAGCTTTCGTCATGAGCCACGGCTGTGTTCAAAATGACTTCAATGTTTTTAAAGTGCACTGCGAAGGGAGCGCAGTTGTAAAGATGAAGATCGCTAAAACTGAATTGTAAAAATACTTTGAAAGCAAATTACACCTAAGAGAGATGACTTTGATGTTTTTTTTTTAAATCATTACAAGTTTAAATGTTAGAATGTTCTAAACCAATAGGGCATAGGGGGGATTACTGGAAATAGAACACAGCCAGGAACTTTAACTACAGCTTCAGAGATGTATTTGCAAGCGTACAAGTTTGGAAACGCCAAATCAACAAACTATGTTTGTAACAATGGAACTTGCGACCCTAGTTGGCTGATGATGGTTTTTAGAAAAGCCCCCATGGTCAATGAGCATGTACGAGATCAGGTAGTTCTCGAGAGCTCCCCCTGGTAAAGGAGGAAAAGGAGATGGGGTGGATGGTGGGATTTTTCAAAAAACACGATAAGAGAGTAATACTTCACGGCCGATTGGCTTACTAATGATTACAGATGGAAGACCAGCCTCATATCATTTGCTCCTCTCAAAATTAGTTTGTGAAACTTTACTTAGTGGAACAAGAAGGAACAAACTAGCAAATAATCATAACTTTAATCACAAAATAAACAAAACTAAATAGGATCAAAAACGGCTCAAAACACTGCTAGATTTCTTAAGTTGTTCAGAACGCAATAAACTTGCACTTGAATGATAGCATACACATTACAAAAGTAACAAACATGGATGTGCATGGATATGTCCAGTGTTGAATGTGGCATCTAAGTCAAAAAATTATATAGAAAATAATATTTCAATGTATAAACTTGCTAACATTGTAAGTGGACCTCAGGGCCTCATTTTGAAAATAATAAAAATGCTCTCTGTGATCTTTTTAATATTGCAATACGCATGATACTATCATACACTTTTAGAATAATGTACGCAAGTTATCACTGGGGCAGTACCCTTTTAAAAGGTACACATTTGTACCTAAAATTCAAAAGTGCAGTTATGAATTTTCATCAATGTCAAAAGTGGGTAAAAAATGGGAACAATAAAAATAAATACACATAAATGAATTGTTAAAAAATAAACAAGAGCCTTTTACATTTAAAATAGTTTAAAGACAAGTTAAAAAAGTGACAAATTGACAAGTGACACTTAATTTAAGTCATTTTTTATGAATAAAACACAAGCATGATTGTGAAGGTCAAAAGTACCGGTGCAAAGTACAGAGCAGTCTAAAATGAGAAATGGCACTGTCTGTATTCCATCACTGAACTAAACTTTTGTTTCATAGTGGCATTTGACATTTCCACTCAAACAAATCAAACAGAACAGCTTTGTTCAGGAATGGAGCAAAATGAACTCATACCTCCAATCATCTTTGCTGACTCTCTCATCTCTGTTAACTTTTCTTTTCTGGAAACTGACATCCTCAACCATTTAAAAGCTCACTGCGGTAAAGAATGTCTTCACATTTAGGCAAGCATCCCTGGCTGGATGTCATGACAACAGTATCACGCAGGAAAACTTTGGTTTATTTTGAACCATTGCCAAAAACACAATAAAAAACAAACAAGATTACAAGTTTAACATACATTTATTAAAGTAGAAAACTTAACACACAATAAATGCTCTTAAAATATAAAATGTAGGTGGGTTTGGATTGAATTATCTTCTAGTTTTTGAAAAGCCCTGCTGAAATGTTTTAATATGGACCCTATAGGTACAATATGTACCTTTTGAAAGGCTACTGCTCCAAGGACAGCTTGTGTGCCTTTATTTCTAAGAGAGTAGTTGTTTTTTTAGAAAGTAGTTCTTACATCTGTTTAATGATTATCATACCATTTCCCCACAGCCTTTCCCCAACAAATCTCCCATCTGTGGACCAGACGAAGGGTCTCAGGAAATCATAAATTCCTTATTTTAAACCAAACATGCTCATCACTGGGAAAAAAAAAAAAAAAAACCTTTAAATATTCCCTTGTCTATTCTCTTCGGCGCCTCTTGGAATGGGGAAGGGAACATATTTAAGAATAGTATACAAATTATTGCCAAAGTTGACAGTGAGAGTCCTATGAATAATAGCATAAAGAGGAGAGGGAGGGAAAGGTTGCGTGAAGGTGAGAGGCATTAATTTGCTTTTAAGCTTATGGGAGATTCTTCCATGCTCCCTGCGCTTAGCCACCCACTGTAGAGATCCAGCACCACTCCTAGAGACTGTGACACAAGCTCATTAGCATCTCACCCTACATCAGGAAAATGACTACCTTCCACTGGTGGATCATTATACTGTGTTATAGGGAATACCTTATAACCATAAATGTGGGCAAAGCAAAAGCAATTGAGGCTCCAGATGGCTTTCTTTTTCCACGAATATGAGGATTGGCTTCCTTGTCAAAACAAGACACAATGAAATGTGAAGCTGCACAAATCACAAATCCGAATGATTGATTAATTCCATGACACTTGACAGAAGGAGTGCGATCACATTGTCTGAAGACCTCTTATTCACAGATTAAATACAAAGAAAAGGATAATTAAGAGGCCAGAAATTAGTCGTACGCTTGCCTCATGCTGTTGTTTATTATTATTATTATTATTCTTACTGAAATGTTTAGCACTTCAGTTAAATGGCTTTGATCAGAATGGAAGATCAGATAAGAAACATGGGAATGAAACCACTCCAGCATTATCTTGATGTCCTACACTTCAGTTGTGTTGAGATTCAGCTCAGTATGCTCATTCTGTACACCTCTTATAATTTGACTAGATCTTCTTTGTGACTAAGAAGCCTAAACTGAAAGAATCCTAAACTGAAATAACTTTGAAATACAGATTCATCATGAAGTGTAAAAGCATTGGTGTCAAAATTACTTAGTAAATTAAATTATGGGCAAAAAACTACTTAAACTGTATAGAGCACAGAAGTACACTTTAACACTGAAGTATACTTTCATTGGCTGTTTTATAGTTAATTGAATTCCACTGGCTGTTTTATATTTAATTGAATCTTTAAGTTAGATCAGTGTGATTTAAAAAAATTCTTAACACTAAGAAATGTCATTTTCCACAGTCAGAAAATGCATGTTGCTGCTTGTTCAAACTTCTTATTTAAAATGAGCTGAATCAACACAATTCTTGAAGTTTTTTTAGGGTGACAAATGTATTGCTTTATGTTCAATCCACTTAAGTTTGTAAAAACAATTAAGTTAAATTAATTGATTTGTGTTAGAACAACGTGAAGGAATTGTGTGGAACTTTCAGTGTATAAAAACAAATTAGTGAAATAACACAAAACTCATTACCTTAAAAAACAATAAGAACTCATTGCCTGTTTATGTGAATAATTCTCAAAACTAATACAGACAAAATACTGTTTAAAAAAATCAATAAAGGTCACTTGCAAAATTCCCAGCAAAGTTGTTAGAGCAGAGATCAAGCCCTCGTAATGCAATTTCAAAAGCATAAATAAACCACAAGCTATGAACATATTTTGTATTGACATCCTGATATATAACCCCCCCCCCCCCCTTACTTAAACACTAAGTTGTCTCAGCACAAACCATTCCTTGGTAATGTGTATTGCCTCTTCTTGTTGAATCGCTGAATTCCTCCTTAATAGTAAGTCACTGTGGACAAAGGCGACTGCTAAATGACTAAATGTACAGTAAATGTAAATGATAATTGTAAAATAAAACATGTTGAGTAAAATGTAAAAAAACTTGAGTACAATTTACTAAATAAACCACAAGCTATGAACATATTTTGTATTAACATCCTGATATAACCCCCCCCCCCCTTACTTAAACACAAAATTATCTGAGCACAAACCATTCCTTGGTAATGTGTATTGCCTCTTCTTGTTGAATCGCTAAATTCCTCCTTAATAGTAAGTCACTGTGGACAAAGGCGTCTGCTAAATGACTAAATGTACAGTAAATGTAAATGATAATTGTAAAATAAAACATGTTGAGTAAAATGTAAAAAACTTGAGTACAATTTACTAATTGAGTACAATTGACTAAGAATTCAAAAAGCACAATTTCCCCAAAACAATAGAATAATTACCCAAGTGGTTGAATACTTATAGATAAGGTCTAGAATATAGCAGTGCGACTGTAAAATCATAAATGTATTTATCTAATACATTTGTGACCTGATCCAGCATTATGAGTCACTGTGACCCAAATTTCAAAATTGAGATTTTGGCATCAACGGACGAGAAGACTCTAGGCTTCAAAATGATATCCTATTCAATCCTTTAAATGGTTTTGAAGATCCGCCCATTTGAATTATGTTCGTCTGGCCTGTTTGTTCAACTGACAACCTGAGAAAATCGTAAGAAATAGTTTTATTGCCCACTTTTTGCTGATATCCTTCAAAATCTAGCACATTTAAAGATATAAACTATTTATTTAACAGTTTAATTTGTACATACATACACATGCTATTAAACAGCCCGAAGCTCAAATTATTTTAAGTATTTATTTTAATAAATATTTTAAAAGGCACTTTTGCAAAGATTAAATAATAAAATCTGAAAGATTGAAGAGACATGCTACATTTTTAACAGTGTTAAAGAATTCATAATGAAGATACCAACCGTATAAACAGTATAGTGTAAAAAGTAAATCTCATATTCGGTGAGAGAGGCCATAGACAGACATATCTCGTAAACAATATCTTCATCAAATGACAGAAAACACAGCTCTCCATTGTTAGATTTAGAACCTTTACAGTCACTTGTTTTGGCTAACTCGTCATCCTTATCCATGCTAACTGTTTCTACACACACTGCTTCACAACTACACATGACCCTTTTAACTTCCTCAACATCAGTCACAGGCTATTCAACATTTTCATCATCCATGTGATTCTCATCCACACTACATTATGCTATCCTAAACAGAATTGAATATTTCTGAAGTGATCTGTTAGCTTGTTTACACAGTGCACTGCTATTTCTGACAGGAGAATGGTTGGACCAATCGCGTATCTGTCAAACGGGACTTCTCTTTGACAGATAATCAACGTTCATGTCACTGTTTATGCACATTTCAAAGCTTTTTGATTGGTTTTACACAATGTTTAACCCAATATTTGTAGAGCAGAGATAAAGGCATTTCAGGCGAAACCCAGAATGTAGCGAAAGTGATGAGAGGAGCTGAGATTTACTAATTTCAATGAATTTAGTAAATCTTTAAGTCAACTTTAAAGGGCACCTATGATGAAAATCCTCTTTTGTAAGCTGTTTAGACAGAACTGTTGTGTGAAGGTATAGTCTTTCCGCAGTCATACTGGGGTGATAGAAACACAGTCTCCCAACGTTAAAATAGGATCCAAATCCCTCCCATTTTGAGGCCGATCGCAACTTAATGTAGAAGTGCGGTTTCCCCACCCACCGAATTGATTGACAGCTGCGTAATAACATGACTCCGTAGTAACGCATATAATCATATCAACAAGACAGGACATGCGGAAAGCAACTGGGATTACAAGATCTGTTCAGCTCACTGTGACCAAGACTGAGTTTTGCTTTTAAAACAGTACATATTTGTAATAAAGAAAATTGGTATGTAATTCCTAACCACAGCCACATAGCGTCAAAACAATTATGAAACAAGATACTTTAATCCCGGTTTGTGTACATTACATTAGGTTTATTTTGTACATTAACAATACAATGTCCATTTAGCAGTGGATGTTTACGTGTAGCCTGTCACATTTGCTGTGCAAAAACAGTGCAAAGCTAACGTGTATGTGTGCATGTGTGTGCGAGCAAACTTTATAACGACATTGTGTGTGACTCATCGCTTCAGAAAGGCTTAAATTAACTCCACAACAAATATATCAAATAACCGTTGTAAAAGTTCTTACTGTAGTAAGGGAGATCTGCTTCATACTTGTCAGTCACTGAGCTGTTTGACTAAATGAAGGCTATGGCTGTGACAAGCACATGGGAACGGTGGGCGGGGAGAACCAGCTCATTAGCATTAAAGGCACAGGCAACAAAAACAGCTACACTGTTAAAACACCTATAATTTCTCAGATTTAAAAAGGTATACTAAATGATCTGGTGGGTATTTTGAAACACATTCTGGAGACACAAAGGATTTATATTAAATCTTGAAAAATGGTTAAAATTGGTGCCCTTTAATAGTCATTTACATACCTTTACTCAGTGATCTGGAATACCAAACTTTGTGAGATAATTTTTAAATGTCTGCTCTGTGAAATTAGCTTAAAAAAGTTTTTTCTCAAATGTTTTCCACATTATCAGCCTGCATCTCATAATAGAACGGAGCGACTTCCGACTCATTTCGTCAGATGGGGTCACATTTTATAATTAAACAAACCATTTATTATTTGAAAGCTTCTGATGAATCCATCTAGCATAAATAACATGCATCTCGCATGCTTTCAATTAAACCAGCTTCAGTCGGAAATTAGGTGAAGTTTGAAGTTTTCTCCAGGAGTTCCTCAGAGAGCCATAAGAAGAAAGAAACATGAGAGCATTATTAAAAAGCGCAATATATGAACTGAATGACCGCTCAGTGCCAGGATGCTTCTCCATTCAGCACAATCAGCAGATTACCTCCACCTGAAGAACTTGCGATTCCTTCACTTCCTATCACAAATAACACAATAATGGCCGAAAACCAGATTATGTTTGATGCTTCTATGTCACGCTGAACGCGGTTGTTGTATCGTGTAACATTAAATGCAATAACCAAGCAACAGCAAAAAGCAAATCATTTGAATCCTAATGGCTGCCATTCTGTTATATAATATCGAGTTTTCTCTGGGCAGAGCTTTCAAAAAATTAAGAGGTTAAGCTATGTAGTCAAGAGGCTAATGCATGGAAAAAGCCTTTGGACCCTAGCTGAACTAAATCCAGCGCACACAATGACACCCCATTAACAGGATGGAGGACACCAGGAATGCCTGAATCCGAAGGCTGAGCAGATTTCCAGGTGGATGGGAGTCAAGCGCCTCAGACTCCTGGGTAACTGCACTCTGCCACCTCCACTGATTTGACAAATGATTCTATATCAAAGGGCTGTGCACACATTTGACTTAATTGATTGGACAGCATGTGGTGAAATCCCTGATTGGTTTAACTAAAAAAGAGCAGGAAACGTGCCATAGTTGCAGGAAAAAAGGCGCACGCTTTGTGGTGACAAGGGGAAAAAATTAGTTCCTGCCTTCTTTTAAGTATGACTGATTAATAGTTAAATGTGTATGAAAAATGAGACAAATTAATCTTGTTCTAATGCCATAAATCATCCAATCCGAGTGGGTTTACAGCTGTAATTCCAGGGGTTAGTATTCCTTTCATCTCTTCATTAGCGGGGTCAAACACAGCCAGAGGACCTTGCGAGGGGCGAGTCTATAAATGTGGTACCCTGTGCACAGACCCCGCTTTAATATGGCTGTAAAAAACCAACATGTCTGCCAATTAAACAGACACCACATTAACACTGCTTTTGTAATTACAGTCAAGCGAAGGACTGAAATAGACCGAATGGAGGACCAAAATTGGTTCTCTGGTCAATAATTTGTATAAGTACAAAAAAGAGTTGTCAAAATTGAATCATTTCTGGTTTAAAATAATTATTTGTTTATTTAAAGAAAGACTCTTTTTTTGTTTTGCTTTATATTAACATTGTCACAAGATAATTCTAGCAATGAATGGATTTGTAATGATTATTGTGGTGTGTTTACGGTTGAGTTTCACAGTCTTTTTAGAGGCGACAAATGCAATATAGTAATTAGACGTAATTATATACAAGAAAAACTGTGGCAACAAACGTGTTATTGAAAGAACTTACTGATAGTGTGTTTATTTGATTAATATTTAATGTAATTAATATATATACTGTAAAACCCAAAAAGTTAAGGTAACTCAAACCATTTGAGGAAACCGATTGCAACAAACCATTTAAGTTCAAAAACTAATCCCAATGAGTATTGTAAACTTAGTCTATTTGAGTAAACGAAGCAATTTGTGCACAGTAAAGCCCAATAAATGAAGAGAACTCAAACTAGCTGAGTACTGTAAAACCAAATAAGTTAAGGCAACTCAAAACCATTTGAGTAAGCTGATTGCTACAAACCATTTGAGTTGAAAAAAATTATCTATATGAGTATTGTGAACTTACTCCATTTAATTTGAAGTTCATTCATTCACTCATTTTCTTTTTGGCTTAGTCCCTTTAATAATCAGGGTTCACCACAGCGGAATGTTTTGTGCAACAGATACACCTCCAGCTGCAACCCGTCACTGGGAAGCATCCAAACACACTCATTCACACACATGCACTACAGACAATTTAGCCTACCCAATTTACCTATACCACATGTTTTTGGACTTGTAGGGGACACCGGAGGAAACCTACGCAAACAGAGGGAGAACATGCAAACTCCACACAGAAATGCCAACTGACTCAGCCGAGGCACGAACCAGTGACCTTCTTGCTGTAAGGCGAACGTGCTAGCCACTACGCCACCATGCAGCCCTAAGTTAAAGTAATGAGGTATTTAATTAGCTCATTACCATCAACACAGAGTTCAAAACGGTTTTCAAATGAGTAGAATTACTTTCAGTCAATTTTGAATTTCATAAAGTTGACTGTTGGGTTTTACAGTGTACATATGTTTGATAAAATACAGCTAATACTTTTTTAAATATTATTGTATTGCATGCTTATTCTGTGCTTTAATAGTGATTAATGTTAATGCTGATAACTTTTTGAGCATGATAATCTTTTGTAACATTATGAATGCCTTTGGGCGGTGCGGTGGCGCAGTGTGTAGCACTGTCACCTCACAGCAAGAAGATCGCTGGTTTGAGCCTCAGCTGGTTCAGTTGGCATTTCTGTGTGGAGTTTGCATGCTCTCCCAGTGTTGGCGTGGGTTTCCTCTGGGTGTTCCAGTTTCTATCATAAGTCCAAAGACATGCACTATTAACCTTATTCTCCGCGTACGAGCGGGTGCAGCCATTTTAATCTTTTTGGCTCGAGACTTCAGGTCTCATTCACTTCCATTCATTTTTAGATGTTAAAAACAGCTCGTTTTGCTGCTTTATGTTGCAAACCGATATCTTCTTATTATATTATTACATTTTGTCTGTATAGTAATGCAAACACTTGTTTGTAGAGCAAGTTGACTGTTTTCTGCCATTTATTATTCCTAGTAATTTCTCCCAAAGGCAACTGAATTGAAAGCTCTAAAACAATCGCAAAAACGACCACACTTCCGCATTGAAGAATAACGTTAATGGATTGGGTAAGCTAAATTGTCCATCGTGTATGTGTATGAGTGAGAGCGTGTGGGTGTTTCCTAGTGATGGGTTGGAGCTGGAGGGGCATCCACTGCGTAAAACATGTGCTGGATAAGTTGGCAGTTCATTCTGCTGTGGTAACCCCTGATTAATAAAAGGACTAAGCCAAAAAAAATGAATGAATGAATTCCTTTGTTGTGTGTTTGATGAAATAAATAAGATTCTACTGATAAAATATGTAATCTTTATCTATAAAAATAAACGCCATATGAACAACCTGATTAGTCATTTGTTTATCATTCACACTACACTAGCTGTGCACTAAATGTTTTATTAATCAAAAATCGAAATGAGACCACACATGAGCAAATCTTCGTGTCCTAGTACACTGAAAACTGTTGCAAACAATTTATTTGTGTTGAATTTAAACAAACTAATTAAATTGAGCAATGTTCAACTTAATTTGTTTGTTTAAATTCAGCCCAAATAAATTGTTTACAACCACTTAACGTAAAAAAAATTAGTAAATCCAAGGAATCATCTTTGAATAAATTTTTTTCAGTGTATGTTTTAAAATGAAAATAAATTCTGAACATTTACCCGTGTTTAGCTTCCAACCCTGATGAATCAAAACAGCTATAAATATCCTTAACACAGATGCATGCACACGCAACCTGCTTCATGGCAGGCTCTGAGTCGGGCGGCCAGTGTACCTTTTCTCAGTTTGACATGAACATGCTGTGCTTGCTAGTGACAGGCTCAGCATAGCCCTGCACCCAGAGGTCACAGCTGACCTTTCCAATTGTGAGTTTTTCCAGCTCTACAACATGTTTGTCTGAAGATGTCCACCAAAGCATCCTCAGGCGCCACGCTGAGACGGCGGTATGGGTTCGGGCAGTTTGCTGCTTGTCTTCCAGCATCACGCCTACTCCCTCCTGAATGGTGCATGTATGTGAACGGAGCCCCTTAACAGAGAGCACGCCGCCTTGAGTTTTGCATGCTACGAAGGCTTAATTGCCGCATGACTAGCCTGTTGTTGCATGGCTGGGGGGATTTCCATTTATTATCTAGTATGAATCATTTTTAAGATGCGCTTATTCACCACCGGTTCCCCCAAGTTCAAAACACCATTTGGAGTGGGATGTGGAAGAGAGTACAAGGGTCACTTTCAGAGCAGGGGGAAAGAGAGGATTTAGAGAGGATTTGACGTGGTGGAAAGAGAGAATCAACGCCCCTATCGCAGATGGAATATGTGTGTTTGCGCGGAGGGGTACGTCAGTCGCGCCATGCCCAAATCAGGCGGCTCGTGCCAGGGTTCCACAGGCTTCGCACACAGGGTGGGAAGGGTCAGATTCTGCACTCCATCTGCCATCTGCTCTGCGATACAACGCCTAGGCGGCTTCTAGGGTTAACTCCAAGCCTTGATGAATTGCACTTAAATACCTGCAGAATATCAGCCGGGTCGACGGTGGGATCTGCAGAACAGACGTGCCTGCTGTAATGTCAGACAAATGATCAGTTTCCCTCAAGTCGGGGCCACTTCATCAACGTTAAGCGTTGAGGTGTGCCATCCTTCACGTTCTGATAGGAGGTCTGAAATTGGGACTCTCTCCACTTTCACTACTGACCTATTGTGAATCGCAGTGGCTGGAATGAATTACCGCTGAGAGGACAAACGCATAATGTAAGATATTATTGGGGAATTTAACAATGCTCAGGCCTCAGGGACTCTCACAATGTAATGTATGGCCTTTGGAGTACAATTGCTATGGAAACTGGAAGCCCTGGGTGACCAAGTTGCCCACCCACACGGACAGCCGTTAATCATCTTCACTCCAATCCTGGCACAGCAGAATTTGGCCAATGTGTCAAGCAGCAATTATGTATACTTAGTGTTCTCTCCACCCCCCTCGGCTTCGCTCTCTCGTTCTCCCACCATCCTTCTCTTCCCCTCTCCTTTCCATATAATCATGGAGCTTTTAAAAGCTCTCTGTTCATTAGCTCCCTTTCATTGTGAATGCATACAATACCAGCAAAGAAAATAGGAGCGGTCTTAGTGCCACACAGTACGACATTCCTATTATAGAAATCATATCTAACCGTTTAGCCATTATACTTTGGTTGGGTGCTGAGTGACACGCCAAATTACTCCACTGCTCCATTGCTTTCTTTTCATATTGGTTTGTGCAGATCACAGGAGCTAATGGGAAGCGACGAGACAGAGATTATGTTCTGCTGGTCGCGGGAAAACGTTAACGCCATCACAAATCGGTGGCATCCCTTCATTACCTCCATCCAGATCAGCTGTTTCAAGGAGAGCTGACAGCAACATGGGAATTGCAACGCTCTCCATATTTCAAGGACAAAACGTTGCAGGCTGGGTGTCGGGCAGGTGAGTTCGAGCGCATCAGCACTGTATAGAACGTGTTATTAGAGGTGATCTCGACAGGGGTGAAGCGCGCGGGCTTGTGTGAAGGACGGGTCAGCAATTAGAGCCCCGTTGTGTGCGGAGAGGTTCAGGACAAAGCTGATTGCCTTTTTTCATACATCTCACGATGAACACCGGGTGATTTGTATAAATATTTTGCAGTTTTGTCTTGCACCTTCAAGTCACTTTTGATGGCAGCCGGTACATTAGGAGTTGCCGAATTGGACCACTTGCTGACAGGCTGTCAGATGTGCCGATGCCTGCCTTACACTTACTTTTTTTTTTCATTTTGTGAGGTCTTTACTCTTGACCTGCCCAGTCAACCAGAAAAGGACATGAGCACTTTGGCACTTTCGGGGTTATGGACTGACAATAGTGAGAGGTTTGGCAATATAACACATTATTGCATTTCACACATACTGTAGGCTCCATGCAAAACTGCACAAAAACCGAGGCAGTCAGCTGTCAAATAGGAAATGTACTTTCTTTTTGTTCATCTACACAAAGAATACGACTGATTCTTGTCACTGTTTTGGTAAATCCTGAGCCCGAAAAAGCATGAAATCACAGATAATTCGACATCTTGTAGCAATACTACGGTTTAATTCAGGGCATTGTTTCCAACCTGAGATAAGACACAATAAAAAGGAAATATCTACTGTCATGCTTCCTTGCTCTGGTGCATGGCTGAGAGAAGAAAAAGACATGTTGTTCTATTTCAACATATCCAAGTAAAGCACAAAATATATATATTTTTTAAATGCTCACAGAATAAGATGATCATGATACATGAGCACCAATTATATAACAGCAGTTCTAAACTGGTTTTGTTTTAGGACACAGATCAAGAGGTGGGGTGGTAAGACACAATAGTTACAAAAGTCAAGAAAAATGGGTATGATTTCAACTTTTTTAAATGTACCATTGACTCACTCACTATCCTTTGGCTTAGTCCCTGAATTATCAGAGGTCAGCACAGTGGAATGTACCTCAAATTACTCTATCATATGTTTTATGCAGTGGATGCCCTTCCAGCCACATTAAACATACTATTTTCCGATTAATATTACCAGGACCTGAAATGCTTAAAATGATCTATTTAGGGATGCACAATTTATTGGTTTCATATTGGATCTGCATCAGTATTGGATATGTAACTGGTATCAAATCTGTACTAAGTGAAGTTTTTATATAAACTAATTTTGAGAGGATCACGTGCTAATGATTGCTTGTGGCTGGTCCCGCATTATCCAATTTATGATTCAAGCCACTATAACTACCTAAGTTCCATATAACAGCCATCTTCGTTTTGAAGAATCCCCCCATTCCAGCCCTACTCCTACTTTCCTAGATGGGTGGCACGGTGGCCCAATGGTCAGCACTGTTGCCTCACAGCAAGAACGTCACTGGTTCTAGTCCTTACCAAGCCAGCCGACGTTTCTGTGCGAAGTTTACATGTTCTCCCCGTGCTCATGTGGGTTTCCCCTGGGTTCCCCTGAATTCCTCCCACCATCCAAAAACATGCAACCTAAGTTAACTGACTAATGGAAATCGGCACCATAGACATGCACATAGTAAGTAGTTATCTCTTAAGATTGATCACTATCTGTTCATTTTCTACAAAAGCAGGGGACTTCTCGAGATCTACCAGAGCTCAAACTCCCCTCTCGCCTTGCAAACCGGAAGGAGCCCCGGGCTCGAGGATCTTATGAGCTCAGGGTTCTCTCCTGGGACAGCATGGCAAACAAACTTTATAATCAATCATCAGCTAAATTTCAACTCTTGAATAAAGTGATAAATACTGAACACAAAAATGAACATCTATAGAAGTTATATCTCATTTTGACAAAGTGGTATACGCGGTAAATCATATAAATGTATGCAGCAGCCTAATGTCTCATCTAAATCTCTACTGTGTTTATCTTTTCAAATGTGTTCCTTAATGTAATGTAATGTAATGTGTGTATTTATATAGTGCATTTATCATGTATGGCCATACACCCAAAGCGCTTCACAATCATGAGGGGGAGGGTCTCTCCACACCACCACCAGTGTGCAGCATCCACTTGGATGATGTGACGGCAGACACAGGACAACGGCTCCAGGGCGCTCATCACACACCAGCTATAGGTGGAGTGGAATGACAGCAATACAGTAAATTCGGGAGATAGAGATGATTGAGAGGACGTGATGGTTAAGGGCTGATCAAGGCAATTTGGCCAGGGGTTACACCACTACTCTTTACGAAAAGTATTTTGGGAATCATCTCATCCGAAAGATGGCGCTCACTGACAGTATAGTGTCCTCTTCACTTTACTGGGGCATCAGGACCCACACAGACTGCATGTTGAGTGCCCCCTGCTGGCCTCACTAACACCACTTACAACAGCAACCTAGTTTTCCCATGTGGTCTCCCATCCAGTTACTGACCAGGCTCAGCTCTGCATACCTTCAGTATGTAACCAATCTTGGGCTGCATGGTGATTTGTCTGTGTGATATGGCCTTCTGTTTGTGTATTACAAAAGACACATTTTGGGGTTGCAATCCACCACTTTAGAAACACAGATTTACAGAGGAGCAACATACTGTAGCGACTTTATCACCCACTGAAAATACATTGCTTCTAAAAGGCAGAACTATTAGTAAGACAGTAATTTACCTTGTGAGGGCACATGGTTGGGACAACAGGGAATGCTTTATCCGGGGTCTGGTTCTAGAAGAAACACAAATTGCTCTGTATTAGTTATTTTAGTTAGAATAAAACAGTTGCATTCAAGGGCAGTTCCTATAAATTGCATGTTTCATAATAAGGGAGAACAAAGTGACCTATTACGTACACTTATTCTGAAGAAATGGAAAAGCCAATTGAGTGAGTAAAGGTTAAGGTCATCAATCTGCCCTTGTGCAATATACCATCAACAGATGGCTACAGGAAAACTTCTCCTATTCCTCCACTCACATACACATAGCACAGGCTTGATAACATATGCAAAGGTTCTCAAACAGGATTTCATTAACCAATTAACATATTGTAAATATGGTGCTACATCAGACTGATACATGGAAACCAACACTAAAAAGGTTGCGCGTAGGTAAGTCAACAAGGCAACAACAGATGGTCCTGCTGTTTGCGATTATGCATGATGCGGGCCTCTGCACACTGACAAAAGCGGCGCAGGGGGAAATGACCATCTTGAAGTGACCTCGCATACATATGAGCAACAAACAGCAGTCAAACCCACACGGTGGGGGACAAACTTCTATCTAGAATACTTGTGGGACACCCAATTGATTCCATGCAGGTGCTGCCAGTCATTCTTCTACATCCAGTTATCTTCTTTTTGTAGGACTAATGCTCTCTGACACTATTAATGGCTTCCTTATGGTATCAGCAAGAGAGATGAAACATTGAGCGGTCCAGACTTCAACATCTATATTTCATCAGCACTTAGAGGAGTCAGCATTGGCTGTGTGGTAACCTCACTTCACACCCGCTGTTGGGTAAAAGACAAACACTGCGTGGTCAGCCCTAGGCATGCGAGATAATAGAAATGGGGTTTGTGACACTCCTGCAAAGATGAAACTCCACCGAGACATAGGTTTCAGAGATTTTACATGTTTTTTTTTGCACAATTGACCAATTATGGAATCGTTCTTCCCCTCTTCAGCCTGGTTCTTGTGCTCCTTGAGACAGTTTTTTCCTTTAATGAGGGTGTTTTAAACAATACATGATATCGAAACCTGAGCAGAGCTGGCACAGGAACTCAAGTAGGGGGAGACTAATAAAGCACACGTTCTCCTGGTCGCAAGGGCAGCACAGAGGACACAACATGTTTATTCAGGAGAATCGCTGTCAGCATTGCTTGCATTGACCTGTGTCTGCTCTGCTTTGGTCAGTCAAAAAATTTTTAAAGCTTTTGTTAGGAACAGCATGATTTAAACCATATAAACCACTTGGCATGCTGAGGATCATCTCAACATTTAGGCTATAGAGAACACTTATCACATCTGATGAACAAACTGGTTGAGTAAATGAAGTCGAATGATTTGAATTAAGTCGAATGAATCAGTTGAGTGATTTCAATGAGATGATCAATGACATGATTCAATGAAACACCTATACACTCTCACATTCACACACACTAAAACACTGTGGTCAGTTTAGTTCATTCAATTCACCTATAGCATATGTCTTTGGAGTGTAGGGAATACAGGAGCACCCGGAGAAAACCCACATAAAAACAAGGAAAACATGCATACTCTACACAAAAATGCCAACTGGCCCAGCTGGGACTTGAACCAGTGACCATTGTATGATACTGTATATTAGAAATGTCCTGCAACCTTTTTCTGGATTCAGATTACAAAGGTGTTGCTGTCAAGTGTTTTGTATACCATATGCACCATCCTTTCTATATATTTTCTGAAAAATGATTTCTGAATAATTCTTACACACTGTGCAAGACGTGCATGCACACAGAAATAAAATACACACCAAATGATTATTGATGTATGCTAATATTCAAGAACAAAGCAATGTAATAAATCTCTTGATACAATAAAATCACATGTATTCAGTTTTTTGGTTTTATTTAAGGAAACAATATATTTTAAGTATAATGGAAGTATGTACTGTAAATAACATATTTAGGTGCAGTAGGTGATTGTCTTTAGAAACATTTTTTTGTTGTGCTGGTTCAAAGTCTCTTCACATTCCAATAGTAATGTTTAAATTAAATGATCTAAATGTATTTATATGTATTTTTAAATTCTGGGTAAGGCATTAGACTAAAATATGTTCATCCAGTTAATATTGTCAAGCTGACAATTCCCGTAATTCTGATAAGTAGCCCAAACTGTCTGTCAGCAAATGTAGTTTGTACAACTGTGCATCTCTGGTCACGCAGATCCGCCATTAGCATGTGCACGCATGCTTGCACGCTACAAGCCAAATCGGTAAAATCAAATGCTGAATCAAAACTCTTTCAAATCCTGAATCAATATTGGAGTTACTTTTGCAAGCTAGACGAAGGATGACACCATGGCTGAAGTATTTCTTTTAGACAGGTAATCTTTTGTTTTAAAACTATTTTAGTCACGCAAAGCTTATGTAGATTGTGTTGTTTTACGAATGGGTTATATGCACAGAAGTGTTGTTCAGCTACTGAAATCTTCAGGAGAAAGATTGATGTAACTATTTTAAATTTCCTAAGAGACATTTTACAGCATTGTTAATGTAGATTTTTCTTTAGTTTAACAACAAAACTTCAGTAAATAGCGTTATTCTGCCTAGCCTGCTTTGCTGAGGTGAACTTTGTTTTATATTCATTTTTGAACAATGACAACCTGTGATGCACTCCCTTTATCATGCTACTCTGAATATTCAGTCTGAAATAGCATGCAGGTGTAGCTTAGTAATCAGTGTAATTCCTGCACACCTCCGGTCAACCACTAAACATGTTTTCGTATACTTTGCTTTCTGATTAGTATACATTTTTGTAAAGCATTATCGGTAATGCTGTTTTTCTGCACAAACTATTATCTTTATATCTTTATACTGTATAATTATATCATAAACACAAATATTTAAAAGTAAAAAATAATGCAAACAGATGGGTTTAACAGAAGCACAATTTTTTTACAGCTTTATCTTTTTTTTTCCCCTATGGAGAAAATGAGTGGAGCTTTATATTTGGTGCCAAACTGTTATGAATTGTCTACAGACTGACAGTTTGGAACGCACAAACACAGACAGGCTACACAAACAGTGAAAAGTCCAAAATCAATATAAGTCACAACATCTGTTTTGCTGGGTGGCTCATACAGTAGCTAAAAAATAAATAAATACAAATGTTTCCTTACATTCTCAGAAATAAAGGTACAGGAGCTGTCACTGGGGCAGTACCCTTTAAAAGTACATACCTGAAGGGTTCATAATCCATTTGTTAATTCATGATTTATAGAATACTGTTTCCGGGTCCAAGCCGCTGCTCATTTGAACTGAGAAAATATTCGTTTATGGCCACTTTTTAGTCCTATCACACATTAAAGTGAATTTTAAATAAAATCATAGCGTACACAACAGTCTCTGGACTTGCTGTACCACAAATGACAACATTTTAACGATTTATAAAAAATTTATCACTTTCTGGCCATCAGATATTAGGCATGGATATACAGTTGAAGTCAAAATTATTAGCCCCCTGTTTATTTTTTCCCCCTAATTTCTGTTTAATGTAGAGAAGATTTTTTCAACACATTTCTTAACAAAATAGTTTTAATAACTCATCTCTAATAACTGATTTATTTTATCTTTGCCATGATGACAGTAAATAATATTTGACTAGATATTTTTCAAGACACTTCTATACAGCTTAAAGTGACATTTAAAGGCTTAACTAGATTAATTAGGTTAACTAGGCAGGTTAGGGTAATTCAGCAAGTTATTGTATAACAATGGTTTTGTTCTGTTGTCTATCGGGAAAAAAAATCTAAAGGGGCTAATAATTTTGACCTTAAAATTGTTTTTTAAAAATTAAAAATTGCTTTTATTCTAGCCAAAATAAAACAAATAAGACTTCCTCCAGAAGAAAAAATATTATCAGGCATACTGTGAAAATTTGGCAGATATTTGGCAAATATTTAAAAAAAATAAATAAAAAATTCAATGGAGGGGTTAATAATTCAGACTTCAACTTTATATATTGTGATCGTGATTTGCAAAAGCATTACATCGCTTTGTAAACGTTTATTATTAGCATTAGATAAGCCTACTCATACAGTTTGATAGAGCGCTTGGACCTGGAAGCCGCTTCGCGTGACGTCACACTTAACAAGCGGACAGTACTTCAAAGGTACTTTTTAGGTACATTTGGGCACTAATATGCACCATTGAGGCACCACTGTGGACCCTTTGGGTGCAAATATGTATAATTTGAAAAGCTATTGCCCCAGTGACAGCTCCTGTACCTTTATTTCTGAGTGTATATATGTTTAAAACTTTCATCTATGTTCATTGTTTGACTTTTTTTAAATGAGTTTGTATAATTTATAATAAATATATATTTAAAAAAAAAATCTATTTTGTCTAAAACAGCATTAAGCAATTGTTTTATAGAACTTTTTCATAAAAAGCAATGTCAAACCATGCTGTAGAACTGCATATTAATTACCCTCTGGCGTCATGCCGATGGCTGAATCACAGTCATGCTGATACCCAGCACAACACCTTTTGCTGGTGTGATATTGTTTAAATAAACCGGCCAACAGTTATGAAACAAAAAAAAACATATTGAAGAAAAGAATGAGATCTCTCTTTGTAAAAAAATGCATTTGCGTTTAAGCTTTATTTCCTGTTTAATGTTTTGCTCAGCCACGGTTAATTATTTAATATGACAGGTATGCTGCACGGAGTGTATTAACTTGTCCTGCATGTTTAAATAATATATGATCCCATTAAAATCTGACATAGACGACAGACACACTCACACACACATGCACGCCACTGGGGCTTTATTCATTTGCAGGTACACAGGCACCATTATCAGGCAGAGTTGACCCGGTGTGTTCAAATGAATGGCCTTTCTGTAATGTGCTGCTAAATTATACGTTGCACTGAAAGCCTAGGCTATGCAAATGCTACATAACTGCACTGGTAAAAGCCAATGACTTCAGAGCTCCGCTGTTATTTTGGAGAGCAGATAACTCATGTGAAATAACAGCGGATTGAGGAGAATGGCTTTCAAATGTCGTTTTTTTTTAACTCCCCCCCCAAAAAAAAATACTTTATTGGTATCTTCCATTCTCCACGTCTCTGTCTATAATTCATGCATCGACAGTAAACTTGCGAAAGCGAAATGTGATTTTGTCAAGGTTGTGAAGTGCAGTCAAATAAACATGATGGAAAATGCCAGATAGAAGGGGAAATTTATTATCTCTTCTCATTACGTGTTACATCTTTGCTTCGCGCTACCAAGACAAATTAGTTTTTATCGAGACGCCAAATTGCTAATATTAAACCTCTCTGCTGTTCCTCCCCAAAACAAGCAATGGAAGTGATTTCTTCACTTCACTCCGCTGAATGTTTTCCTCTCCAAATGGTAGTGGAGAGAGAAAGAGCGAGCAAAGAGCCGTAATCTCCTTGCCAGCAGTGTTGAGGCTGACTGGCGCTCAATGTGCCATCGCTATAAAGGGGTGCTCTTTGAAATGACAGCCTCCCACAAGTGCATCAAGACACAGAGGTTTCTTGCTCCTGGTGTGCTCATTTGCTAAGCAGTGTGAAGTCCTTTATTTTAGACTGGTCTTGAGAGCTGAGACGTCTCAATTAGACCTTTGTAATGAGGCACAGGTACAGTAGGCTGGCTTTGGCCATTAATGCTGCATTGGACTGCATATGGGGAAAAAAAGGTCTTGTCATTACAAAAAGCACAGCGGGTGGATTGGACTATGAAGCAAGTGCCACTTGCGTCCCGTTTAGAAATGTCACGGTCAAGTGCTTTTGGGAAGTTTGTATTTATGAGTTGGCAAATCATGATTATGATTTCAGGTGAGTTCGAGTCATTTTACAACTTTTTTTTAAACATATTATGCATCTACAAAATATTCAATAAGCAATGTGGATTTTTTTTTGGTAAGACTTTACCTTAAGTAGCAATTCCCACTATTAACTACTGGCTTATTATTAGATAGTGGCTGTTTATTAGTACTTATAAAGTATCTTATTCTACATCCCTACTACAATCACTGAAAAAAAAGATTCAAAGATTGAACATAAAACAATTAAGTTGTCCCCCAAAAAACTTTAAAAAATGTGTTGTTTCAACTAATTTTAATTAAGTAATTTAAACATGCAGCAAACACCTTTTTTAAGTGTATTAATAAGCAGCAAACTAATACTTTTACTAAAACTAAGCTAATGGTTTGTTAATAGCGAGTATAAAGTTGACGTTTTTTGTTCTTGTTTTTATTTTCTTCTGAAAGTGTTATAAACAGAATTGTCCTGTATTAATGTGTGACTGCACAAAAATACTGCGTTTTATTTGATAGTTTAATATAATATAATATAATATAATATAATATAATATAATATAATATAATATAATATAATATAATATAATATAATATAAGCAGGGCTTTTCATTAACTTTTTTGATCACCAGCCACTGTGGCTAGTAGAATTCCAACATTACTAACCACTCGCCATATTCACTAGCCATAATTTTGTTGTAAGGAAAATATTTTTATTTGCATAAATTTGACTTTGACATGCTAAAATTACTTGATTTAGACTATGTGTCGAACCCTGCTTTTAAGAAAACTACAATATAAAAAATTATTTTCAAGCAGCCAAAGTGGTCAGTGTGAGAGGCTGTCTAACCTACCACAGGGGAAATCTACCCACATTTGGTGGGTGTTAATGTCAAGCCCATGTATTTCTTGACTTTTTTTTTCATTTGGGTTTAATTTTAAATGTTTTGTTGTGTAAAATAAATTGATATATTTTGTTCTGCAAGGATACATACAAAACTAATAAACTTCATGTTCATTGGCAGGCTTTAACATTGCTAGATTTTTCTTTTTCTTTTTAAAATGATGCTATTTTGAACTTTATATTAATCAAAAGACTCCTGAAAAAGAATTCTACAATTTTAAATAAAACATATATCTTATATACATAAAAATATATGGTGTATATATTAAAGTCTGAATATATGTTCTATTTAAAATTATGATAGCTTTATGTATCTATTTATATTACATATTGTGCATTAGAACATCATATTATAATAATTATCTCTGAAAGACCTGGAAACAAATCTTTATCTCAACTTTCTCAATTACATTCACATAGAAAACAGCAATTTAATTGTGTAACAACATTCCTGTTAGTATTGTTATAGTCATCATTTTCCTGATATTTACAGAGTTGATAAGCATATGAGGCATCTTGCAAATAAATTAAAACATTTTACTGACTCACAGTTTCTCTGCATGAGAATAAAAGTATTTTAGTCTACGCTTTCTTAAAAGTATTTATATATCAAGTGCATCACCCAGTAATTAACCTCTGAAATTAATCAGTAAACCATCAACTGTTACCTTTCAACATACTATGTATACCCCAACATATCGACTTATAATTTATTCATTTAGCTTGAGAATGTACAGTGTAGTTTATTAACATGCAAACATTAGCTCTCAGATAAAATAAAATAATAATAATAATAAAAACTGCGAGGTAAATGGAGTTGTTTCATAAAACACCTCAGCAATGTGTGACTGTGTTTCTCTGTATAGTAGAAGATAAAACCTGTTTCACTTAAAAGTGCTGTGGGCCACATAATAGCCAAGATCTAATTTGGAATGATATATTTTTTTATTTACGGTTGCCAACAAAGATAAAGCAAATTTTGTCACATACACACACACACCTAGGTGAAGAAACACACTCTCTCACACACACACACACAGACACTAGTGTATCCTGAGGCTATAATGAGCCTGCTATGTGTTTTAAAAGGATTAGCTGCATTAAAAATCACATTTCATTCTCAAGCTGAGCAAAACAAAGCAGTTCATAGCAAACATGTTCATTTATTACTGCTTTGCAGGGGTTTAAATACAAAGCATGAATATTTCATCACAGCTAATCTAATCTGGTCATGCACGTGTGTGAATTTATTATGAAGCATAAAGAAAATGACAGAGATACAGATTATGTTGCTGGTTAAATGTTTTGAATAATTAATATTTTGACAGTTTTTGAAAGACTTATGTTCACCAAGGCTGCACTTCTTTTTAAAAAAATAATTAAATAAATACAATAACAATAATAATAATTAACATAGTAAAAATTTTGTGGGACGAAGCGTGGCACAGTATGTAGTGCTGTCGCCTCACAGCAAGAAGGTCGCTGTTTCGAGCCTCGGCTGGGTCAGTTGGCGTTTCTGTGTGGAGTTTGCATGTTCTCCCTGCATTTGCATGGGTTTCCTCCGGGTGCTGGTGTAGACATGTGGTACAGGTGAATTGGGTGGGCTAAATTTTCCGTAGTGTATGAGTGTGTATGGATGTTTCCAAGAGATGGGTTGCAGCTGGAAGGTCATCCGCTGCTTAAAACATATGCTGGATAAGTTGGCGGTTTATTCCACTGTGGCGACCCCAGATTAATAAAGGGACTAAGCCGACAAGAAAATGAATGAATGAATGAATGAAAATTTTGTGAAATATGGAGAACATTATTAAATATATATATTTTAAAAAGCAGCAATTAATCCAGTCTTCAATTATTCTCAAGTGTTGCTCAATAATCATTTTTTTGTATTTTTATTCCAGATGAAAACAGACATACAGATTTTGATATACCCCAGGTGGAGGAGTTAAAGTATCTTGGGGTTTTGTTCTCGAGTTAGGGAAGGATGGAACATGAGATTGACAGGCAGATTGGTGCAGCGGCAGCAGTAATGTGGTCAATGAACCGGTCCATTGTAGTAAAGAAGCTGAGCCAAAAGGCAAAGCATTTGATTTAATGGTCAATCTAGGTCCCTACTCTCACCTATGGTCATGACCGAAAGGACAAGATCTCAGATACAAGCGGCCAAAATGAGTTTCCTTCGCAGGGTGCACCCTTATAGATAGCGTGAGGAGCTCTGTCACCCGGGAAAAGCTCGGAGTAGAGCCGCTGCTCCTCCACATCAAGAGAAGTCAGCTGAGGTGGCTCGGGCATCTGTTTCGAATGCCTCCTGGACGCCTACCTAGGGAGGTGTTCCAGGCATGTCCCACCGGGAAAAGGCCAAGGGGAAGACCCAGGACACGCTGGAGGGACTATGTCTCTCGACTGGCCTGGGAAAGCCTCGGCACCCCCCCGGAGGAGCTGGAGGAAGTGTCTGGGGAGAGGGAAGTCTGGAGTTCTCTCCTAAGACTGCTGCCACCGCGACCCGGCCCCGGATAAGCGGACGAAAATGAGATGAGATGAAAGACGATTTTAAAAATGTGGACAAAAATAAAATAAAATAAAATAAAATAAAATAAAATAAAATAAAATAAAATAAAATAAAATAAAATAAAATAAAATAAAATTAAAGTAAATTAAATTAAATTTCTACCTGCATATTAAGCAAACCAACAACTTTTTTAAAGTTTAATTAATCAAGCAAATACTGTTCACAATATTACTATTTTTACTAGATTTTAATCAAACAAACAGGTAACTTTACAGATGGTTTTATTTTTATTTTTTTTTCCTGTAATTTTAATCTAATAAATGCAGCTTTTACCGGCATGACAGCCATTTAAAACCATAAGAAATGTGACCCTGGACCACAAAAACAAGGTCATGAGGGTCTTTGTTTTTAAAGTAATAAATTTATAATTATAAACTTATAATTTATAGGATTTATAAAATAAATGTAAACAAATAAAATGATGTACAGTATGGTTTGTTAAGATAAAACTTGGAATTTTGGGACCTGGTGTTTCAAAAGAACCATAAAACCAAAGTTCTTAGCAATGTACATTACAAATAAACAAAAATAAAGTTTGAAAATTTACAAAATGTCCATATGAAAGCTAATCTTTACTTTAATATTCTGATGGTTTTTGGCATTAAATAAAATTTTATAATTCTTATGCATTAAATGTAAGACAAGAGTCACAAAACTTATGACAAATACCAAAATAATACATCAATCAGTTGTCCTCGGTGCAGTAATGCTTTTAGTTTAATAGTAATGGCAGCACAGTTAAAAAAAAAATAACAAAAACTGCAAATAATTCTGTTACTTTCTCTCTCTTAGCCAGCCCTCATGAGATAAAAAGCCTCAGGCTGCGAATTGGCAGGAGCGAACGCCGAAGTACTTTTCACCTTAAAAGCAATCTTAAAGAGAGACTCTGACGTCGTCACATTAACTTGTCTTCTCCCATACACACCAGGTGGAGAAGACTCATCGCGATCTCCGACGACTCCCATTTAAACTCACAAACAAGACCGCCATTCACCCAAGGCAAAATGAGGAGCAGGCCTTTTCTGGCAGGCTCTGGCACAGCGAGGAGGCTCTGGCCCAGTCACATTCTCCTCACACACTGGGAGACTTTGTACTTGTTACTTCCTGGCTGACACTCAAGAGTACTGAGCGTTAAATAAGTTGCACACCCCTTGCACGCTCTTGATTTTGTTGTCTCCGTTTATGACACTTCTTCTGGTTGTTGGTGAAATATATATATATAAAAAAAAAGCAAACTGAAAAAAGAACAAGAAATAAGCAACAATGACACCCACGTTTCTCTCGGTGGGATTAAAACGAGGTCTGGGTTTCAAAGATTTTCAGATTCTTTCAATCAAGTTGTGAGGTGAAAATAAATGTTTACATAGTGCGAGAATGTGGTGACAGCTATGTAAAATAAAGATGATAACAGCCCTGTTTTACAATTAAACTTTTGTCTATCTTTTAACACTAAAACTAGTACTACCAAGTCATTTTAAATTTTGCAGTGTAACAGTTTTGTTAAAATAAAAAAAATAAATACAGTAACTGCAGTATCCTGATGTTTCTTATGTGTGTGTATATATACATATAAATATATATATATATATATATATATATATATATATATATATATATATATATATATATATATATATATATATATATATATATATATATATATAAATTGTTATTTTATAAAATGTAGGTATTTCTACCTGAAATTGACAAAATATGCATTATAAACACCATATTATTTCAGCATAGGCCTCTTTTTTCACAAAAAAAATAATTTTATTGTGTATTAAAATGCCTAAAAAGGTTTTTTTTTTTATTAGTTTTATTAGTTCTTAAGATAGTTTAGCCCTCCTGTTTATTTTTTCCCCAATTTCTGTTTAACGGAAAGAAGTTTTTTCCAACTCATTTCTAAACATAGTAGTTTTAATAACTCATTTCTAATAACTGATTCATTTTATCTTTGCCATTATGACAGTAAATAATATTTTACTAGTTATTTTTCAAGACACTTCTATATAGCTTAAAGTGACATTTAAAGGCTTAACTAGGTATATTAGGTTAACTAGGCAGGTTAGCGTAATTAGGCAAGTTATTATATAATGATGGTTTGTTCTGTAGACTATCGGAAAAAAAATAGCTTAAAGGGGCTAATAATTTTGACCATAAAATGGTCCATAAAACAATTAAAACTGCTTTTATTCTAGCCAAAATAAAACAAATAAAGCTTTCTCCAGAAGAAATAATATAATCAGACATACTGTGAAAATGTTCTTGCTTTCTTAAACAATATTTGGGAAATACTTAAAAAAAAAAATTAAGGAGGGCTAATAATTCTGACTTTAACTGTATAAATATCAGGTTCTGTGGTTGTTGGTGAGTTAAGCAATTTCACATTCACTGTAATTTCAGTTTAAACTCCTATGATGTATATTATTACATAACATAATGGAACCATTTACTCACAGATTTTGATTTCAGTGGTTGTATGCGGACAGGATTGTTTCCAATATCCTCAGAGAATTTAAAAGTCCAAATAATGTATATGAAATATAAAAAACTATATGATAATAATATAAATAATTATACCTAAAATGCATGTTTTAGCTACTGAAACATTCTGTTACAAACATATTTATTTGCATAAAAAAAAAATCCACTGTGATAGATTAAGTCGCACACCTTCAATTGTGGCAGCTCTAACACAATTAAATATAATGAAACACATCCAAAGGTTCATTGTAAATAAATACCAAAAGCTTCAAATGTAAACATGGCCTGACAGAAAAGACATTAAGTACAGTCTTTTTTGAAAACACTTTGAACGTTCTTGACTTTGTTGTCTTGCTAATGACACTTATTTTAGTTGTTGGTGTTATATTAAAACTGGGTGAGGGCAGAGTGGGGGTGGGGGCAGTTTACAAAACAAGTAATAAGCAACAACAAGACCACTGCTCTCCACTGGATTAAAAACAGGTCTGTGTTTTAGGATTATCAGATGCTTTAGATCATGTGACTTCCATTTTGTTGATCTTGCAGGGTGAAAAAAAAGACAACATCTACATAATGTGAGAACTTGACGACAGTGTAGAATATAAAAAAACAAACAAACAAAAAAAAACATAACATCTGCTTTACTAAAAAGCTGTCACTTCTAGGTTTGTACCCATTGAATTGTATATTGTATACTGCTTTCATTTATATTTTTTATTTTATAACTTTGTTTTAATGATAACATTTTGTAGAAATTTGTAGAAATACCATTGCTATATTATTAAATTTACAAAGAAGAAGAGTTCTGACTTGTTTTTCCTGGACATAATAGTCCATTTGACCATGCATTATATCTGCCTAGAGATTTTTTTCCATACAAAATATTTTTTTAGCGACATTTTGTTATATATTTTGTTTTATATATATATATATATATATATATATATATATATATATATATATATATATATATATATATATATATATATATATATATATATATATATATATATATATATATTGTAATTAGTTAAAATATCAGATCCTGTAGTTATTAATGAGCTAATGAATTTTCACATTCATTTAAACTTCACTTCCGTGCACTGATGTTTGTTATGACCTGTCTTAACATCACAGATCCATTTATTTATTGATTTTGATACCAATGGTGTAACTTCACCAAGTGTTTCTTCAAAAGTATTTCTTGCATCCTATAGACTTGATCATTTCCAAAACATATTTTTTCCTAAATATTTTTGCATCGTACCAATTATTATTATTGTTTAGGGGGGTTAACTTTTCAAAACATTGATTAAGTGGTACACACACACACGCACACAAAGCTCTCTAATATGCCATAAACAAAGCGAGGCATGCATTTTCATAATTACAAATGATAAAATAGATTGTAAAATATAAAGACACACACTCAAAGCTTCATTCTAAAGCCTCGGTAGAAGCTCCAAATGTAAATATGACCAGACAAAAAGTTCTAGTAGAATTCATTCTAATAGATTGAATTCTGGTATTTCCAG
The DNA here is from genome assembly GCF_903798145.1 of Danio aesculapii. NCBI lineage: Eukaryota > Metazoa > Chordata > Actinopteri > Cypriniformes > Danionidae > Danio > Danio aesculapii. The sequence goes on from NC_079448.1 coordinate 29,204,645, forward strand.
AGTTAATGAGTAATATTTATGCATGCAAAATGTCTGCCTCTGGAGTGGGCTGGGCGACTTCTGTTTTCTTCCTGTTTCCTTTTTCGACATCCCCTATTTCTGAAAGAGTAATGGTACAGGGTTTCCAGTGTGAGGCGGGCGCTTCGCACACAACAGTAGATCTGCTTTAAAGTCCCCCGGCACTGCTATCAAAGTGCTTCTTCACAGTTGATCATTAGCAATTTAAAAGCCTTAGGCAACTCAGAGCCCTCAAACTGAGCAGTATAATTTAGCGGCTGCCTCGGCCATACAATCAAAGACAGTACTGTACATTTATCATATTGGGGGGCTTCCATCCTCCCCCCTGCAAAAAAAAAAAAAAAAAAAAAAAAATGTAATAAGGCAGAAATTTGGGTTTGTGACTGACAGAAGAACTAAATTCAATAACCAAATGCTAGACTGGTGTACATTGCGGCAGCAGAGAGAAATAGAACTAAAAATCTAATAAATAAATAAAATAAAAAATAAATGTATTGTTCTTCAGGATTATTTTCAGGTAGAGTCAAAATCCCCTATGACTCAATTATTTTGATGCAGCTTCAAGCGACATGAGCTTTCAATTTGAGTGGTCCACCTGAAATCAGGATAAGGCAAGGTTTGGAGCACAAACCATCACAAAAGAGACAATATAATTTTGAAGCAAAAAAATAAAAAGCCCTACCAGGCAAAGTACTAAACTGCCATCTACTGAAACAAGTCCTGTCATTCAAATCCACTGACAATTTATAGATTCAGATGGTACGATAAAAAAAGTGTCTCTTCTTTTGCTGTATTTTTGGACTGCTGGCATTTGTGGTTTGTAAATTAGCTTTAGCATTGAAATAGAGGAAGATGTGTACACTGAAATATAACAAATTGACATACAAAAACAAAAACAACCACATATTTTGTTAAAGTTGCTTTACTTGAAAGTAATATTGGTTCATAGAACTATGTTAAAGTTTTAGGCAATACTGCCTGCGCTGTTTTAAAAAGCTGTATCAAAGTTGCAGCATCTATTTTGTTGTCCTGGCAGTCAGGATTTGTTTTAAAATGTTATCTTTTTAATTGTTTGTTTTCCTGCTTGTATATATGTTATTAGCTTAACAAACTAAAAAGCACAAACTGATAACTGATGATTCACTCTGCATTAGGAACAATGACATAAACTGCATATGAGTGCATTTGAAAAAAAAATTGTAACTAGCTATAACCACACCAGAAATAAACATACTTTTAAAACGTTAATATACTGTTAAAAAGTCATTTGCTGAGTCAAGAAAAGAAAAGAAATACAAAGTTGTTAGCCCAGTGCTTGATGTGGCATTTAAACAGTAGCACATTTGCTACCCCACTGCCTAAAAAACCACAGGTCTACACTATTTTACATTTAATTTGAACAAAGTATAAATCTGTCACTGGGTAATTTCATATTTTTTAGACACTAATGTGTACACCTTAGTTACTAAAATGTACCTTATATGTACCAATATGACAATATATATGAAACAAACAAGGTATCATTCCAGTAATAGAGATTCTCATATATATAATTCATTCATTCATTCATTTTCCTTCGGCTTAGTCCCTTTATTCATCAGGTGTCGCCAGAGCGGAATGAACTTATCCAGCATTTTTTACACAGCGGATGCCCTTTCAGCTGCAACCCAGTACTGGAAAACATCCATACACACTCATTTACACACACTTATAGCACATGTCTTTGGACTGTGGGGGAAACCGGAGCCTGCGGAGGAAACCCACGTGAACACAGGGAGGACATGCAAAGTCCACACAGAAATGCTAACTGACCACTTGTTGTGAGGTGATAGTGCTAACGACTGGGCCAGCATGTTGCCCATATATATAATAAAGATTGTAAAATAATAATAAGAAAAATACATATACTAATATATAATAATAATAATAATAATAATGATAATAATAATAATAATAATAATATAAACGGTTCTGTCCGGTTTCCCGAATCTGATTGGCTGATAGATATGTGATATTCTGCAAATAACAGCACTCGTACAGCCTCTTCACCCCTGTGTATTATTCCACCCACATACAGCGATAAGCAGAGGACACTCTACACTCACAACATAATGTACTTTTGAGGCTTTTTTAGTTGAGAATGTAGTTTTTTAGATTGCATCTATGCAGTTTATGTATAAGGATAGTGCCTATTGTAAAATATTTATAATTTCGGAGGGTCGGATTCAGGGCATCTGTCGCCATCAGTCTGTCTGAGCGGAACAAAGAAAGTGATGGTTGACTTTCCGCCACAAGATGGCAACAGAGACCGCATAATAAGTCCTTAGGGGAGAAAAACAGCATTTTCTCTACAGAAATTTCACACTAGAGCAGAACAAATCATTATAAACCAGGTAAGTGACATTCTGAGTCAATCTCTCAATTTTGTATGTTGTAGTGCTGTATTTATACCATAAAAACTAGTAGTGTTAGCTTTGCTCAGAATTTTTTTGGGGGCAAATTATTGTGAAATCCTGATTGCAACAGAGAAATACTGGGAAATCTCTGTAGATTGATGGCATTTCATGCCGTTCAGCCTTATAATTTTAAAATGTCAGCAAAGTCACCTGTTTTGTTATCACTTTAGACATTTTGCTAGAGAATCATTTAAACACTACCTCTAAAGTGTGGTTTGTGAAGTGGCAACAGTTTCTGTTGTTCTGACGTCAGCTGCAGATGTGAATGAATGGCGGAAGAAAGTAGTTCCTCGTACAAAAGGGTTTTTAGACTCTCTGTGTTTGATTTTCTTTTTTATACACATGATTATGCCTTTGAACTGTTGTATAATTGTAATATCACACTCGTAGCAGTGCGATATGGCTGTATATTGTCACTGGTGGGACACTAATGCACTTGGTCTGTGGCCTCAAGCCAACGCACGCTATGTCCCACCAGTGCCAATATACAGCTATATCGCACTGCTACGAGTGTGATACTGCTCAAATATAAGAGTGAAGGTATGTTTTCGGAGTTTTGCAAACATCTTGCTATGCATGTTTTTTTTTTTTTTTCTGGGTAGCAATTTGAATTAGTTAATAGCACCTAGAAAACAAATGTTATTACTTAAACCAAAAATCCCATGACTAGAACAAAAGAGAGAGTAAATGGGCCACCTCCCTAAGACTCCTCTGAGACTCATATTCAAAACAGCATTTTAAATGTGTGCTTCATGTAACATCACACATAGCGAAAACAAAGCGCATCGTAATTATGCACAAACACCCAGTACAGAGTCATGCACACATAAAAAGCCTGCAGATATTTGATTTGTGCCTGTGTGTTCAGCTTGTCTAAACTTGGTTCAGATTGCCAATTTGGTGTGGTGTGTTCTGCGTGCGTTTCTTGGCATGTGCCCGCTGGTGTCTCAGACCAATTTGTCATTCCAAGCCGGCTTTGTGTGTTGCCAGCAGAGAGACCATGGCCGCGCGCTACTCTGATCCTGGTGGCACCCAGGGACGAGGCCAAGTGTTCCACACACTCAACTCTGGGACAAATAAAGGATTCCGCCTGCTGATCCTCGTCTCTGAGGTAGAAGAGCAGAAGAACCAGCTTTGGCCAACTTCTCCTCATGCTCCAGAAAACAGCTCATCCACTAGAATGTGCGGGATAAGATACAGCTCTCTCGGAAAAGTGATTTAGTGTCTCGTTTCTGAAAATGTTAACTGGTATTTGGTCACGCTGAATAATTCATGGCCTTTGGAGAGTCACGAAGAAAACAATACTTCGCTTTCGACTGCGTCTTTCACAAATATTTTGATTCTGGGGATAAAATGTGACACAGAAACTTACAACATGTCGTGATCGACCCAGCTTAAGCGTGCAGCCTTAATAACTTTGACTTTAAAGCAAGCCATGATGGATTTATGTTTTGCTTGGTAAAAAGCTTAATATGAGCACTTCAACACTTAGAGGCTTATTCTTGCTTTTCTTTCTTTTTTGTTTTTGAGGCTAAGTGGTTTATAAGCATATTGTTCGGTTGAGTCATCTGTTGCTTAAGCCCGAGTCAGTGGAACAACTAGAGGCTGGCTTATAAGATTGTGGCAGAAAAACACTGCGGCCGTATGTGTGTCGGGTTCAAATGGACGAATAACGGCGGATTTTAAAGGCAAACTGATCCTCGATGACACTATAATGCTTTGTGTTTTCTCCTTCATGTGAATCCTTGCTCTCATTTCCCTTTCTTTATCTGCGCTCTCTAAAGCGCCGTATGATCATACGCTGGCAGGCTGATCTAAACACAGTTATTCAGTGACATTTAACACCATCGTGGCCAGATTAGGGCACTGGATGTCTGAAAGATTCAATTGCGGGACAAAAGCGAAGTCAAAATTGGAAGTCAAATTGGTAACCTCATATGCAAATTGCAGCCTGCTAACTCAATTGCACAGAAGCCAGTCCAAATGTTGGTGCAGATGTGAAATTGTGATCTTTATGTTGAGAAACATGAATCCCGATCATTAGCGGATCAGAATATTCTGGGCCCTTACAACGGGGCGGCTGACAAAGACCTTTAAATTTCAAAGCAGTGTATAACTGATCATTTCGAATGCTTTATATCACAATCTAAAAGTTTAACTCAAAGGCATTTAATACTACAATATATTAAATAAATGCTCTTCTTTTGAACTTTCTATTTCTTATAATAAAATAAATAAATGCATATAGAAAAAAAATTAAGCACCATGTTTTCATAGTCATAATTCTTTTTTGGTAACAGTATTTTGATGGTCCATTTGAGTATTAGTAGACTGGCTGCTTAATATCTGTTGATACTGCTCCATCAACAGACTTTAACCGACTATAAACATTTTACCCTAAAACTAACCCTAACACCAACCCTAAACCCAACCTAACCGTCTACTTATAGTCCAATGAGAATTAGTTGATGTAATGTAAACTCAACAAATGGACCATCAGAATAAAGTGGGACCTCTTTTTTATTACACTGTTATGCAGAATTTTCAATATCATATAAATATATAAGATATGTGTTTTAGAAACAGAGTACAGCTAATTTATATTTATTTTATACAATTCTAATGTCAACAAAATAACATACTGTTACTTAAAGTGTTTTATTAACTTTTTTTTGTGATAAGAATACAACATTTCAGACATAAATTAGTTTGGAACAGTACAGGCTAGAATAGGAATTAAAGCAAAATGAAAGATTAGAAGATTTTTGTTTTGTGTTGTTTCTTTTATTTGTTTTATTTGTTTCATTAGTAGGCTATAACAGTGGTCCTCAACCACCGGGCCATGGACTTATACCAGTCCGGGGATCAACTGGTGCCAGGCCGCACAAGAAATCATAAATTATTTCCACTTTATTTATTAGTCTGAACGATGTTTTATTTTGAAAAATGAATGCATTCTCTTGCTTCACATCTCGGTCACTTGAGCGCCAAATTTAACCCACAAGCAGCAAAATGAGTAAGAAACAGACGTCTTTGGAAAGTTTCTTTGTGAAGGAGAAAAGCCCACGAACTGCCCCACGAACTGCCAAGTAATAGATCCACAACCTATTTGTCAACAAATCAGGTAAATCCACCATGTTTGTGCAAGAAGATCAACTGCTGGAGATTGCAAATGACATTCACTTATCGTGTCTTTTCTAGAGTATTGGAAGTTCGTTATTTCCAATGGAGGTGAGTGGCGCGCAAGTGGCGTGATGCCCTCTGGACGCACACAGCTGAATGAATGCCGGGAGCGCATCTGATCAGCTTCAGCTTGGATGGAAAATATACACATTTCGGTAGAGTAATTATCTCAGACAAACACAGAACACCCAAACACTGCAGTGCTTTGTAATTTTCTCAATAAATAAAACTTGTATCAGAGTGACAGCAATGTTTTGTCAGCCTGTCATCCTCTGAGAAAATGGTTGATGGTCGAACAACCTATAAATTAAAGCGTCACTTCCCCACCCTATAATAAATAGTGATAAAATTGTCAAGCATTTACTGGTCCGCGATGATTAAAAGGTTGACGACCACTGAGCTATACGTTTCTTGACACCCAAAGTTTTGGAAGCCATTGACTTGCATTTATGAATTACCAAGGACCACCGTTTCAGCTAAAAAAAAAACAAAAAAACAACAACAATAACAACAAAAAAATTGTTAAACTAAGCTAAAAAATAAACAAAACCATCCCGAATGATATGAAGGTGAGTATATATATATATATATATATATATATATATATATATATATATATATATATATATATATATATATATATTTTTTTTTTTTTTTTTTTTTTTTTTTTAGGTGAACTATCTATTTAAGTGTGATCAAGTCCTATTATGAAAGTACTAGAAATCTAATGCTTTTACACTACATTAGTGTCAGTTTTCTAAATTCATCGATGCGATCACAAGAATCATCTTCATCCTCAGAATACGTTTGCATCAGTGCAGCGATGACTAAAAATCATACATTTTTCAGTCCAACTCATACCAGTTCATTTCCAGTACTGAACATCTTAACCTAAAAAGCATGAATGTTTCATTGGAATGTTGTTATTACTGACTATATGACAGGAATCCAATGCTTTTTTGATTAAATGATACAACATTCTCCATGTCTGAAGGAATTACATGGAATAACCCAAGACATCTTGCAACAATATTTTCTTCTCTCTCTCCCTCTCTCTCTCTGTCTGTCCTGCCACTCATTTATTTCTCATTTTCTTTGGCTCTGCACAATCCAGAATTATCCAAAGGCTTTTATGATGGCGTGGGCTCTTACGGATGGACCAAAACGTGTGGCGGTGATTGTTCGCGGCACAAAGGTAAACGGTTGAAAGAGTAACCCCTGGCAGGCTGCAGCTCTCTGGATTACAGCAGCCTCCAGCACTAATAAAGAGGCTGTTTGAAAAGACAATGTCACGTCGTCTCCATTTACGGCTACGTCCTTCATGATGATTAAACCAATTCCAACAGCATGCTCTCCTTAATCCTACAGCTCCACTCAGGGCCATCAAATCAGGTCATACGCTTGTTTGGTAACAGGACTTTCAACACTTACACATGTCAGGGCTTTCAACATACAGAACATTGTGCTTACAAACAAGCAGCAGTAACAGGTATGGTACTTGTATCGCCACTTGATGAGCACTAAGATGGTTTGCTAATAGGTTTAGATAGGGATAAGAGTGTGTTTCGTGAGCTTTGGTTTTCCATATTACACAAGGGATCGAATCAGGTTGGTGTGCTATCAAAGGTCACAAGCGGCCAGCGGCAATTGAGGTCTACGTGTTGGTAGACAAACCTTTGACATGTTTGAGGGCAAACGGTTATATTGATTCATGTTAACAATTGAAAATGTCAAATATTGCTAAAGGATGCAAAAGGGTAATTGTTTAACCGAAGCCCCTTGCAGGGACAAACTTTACATTACACTTATGGGTCAAAAGACAAGATGTTTTATTTAGAATCGTGGGTTTATGTACATAGAAAGCATATTGAATAAAAGGGTTTTCTTTTATGTTTTAAAATAACCTTAGTGGACATAAAATGTCAAAATATGGTGAAACAATACACTGTTGTTATTCAGTGTAACAAAGATTAATGTAAAAAATTAAATAACAGTATTATAATTATGAACTATATTTAGTAATATGTATATATATAAAATAACATGATTGTATTGTATTTTATTGAATTTTGAATAATTTGTTTATTCAAGTTTGATGAGCAAGGGGGAAATAAAGATGTAATATTAACACCAATCAGTTTTTTTCAGGCTCTATTTACTGAATATGCATTTATTATTTGTGCACAAAAACAAAAAACAAATAAACAATCAAAAATAGCGTCTAATATATATATATATATATATATATATATATATATATATATATATATATATATATATATATATATATATATATATATATATATAGTCTTTTTAAATGTTTTTGGAGTAATATCAATGTAAATGCTAAGTATGTACCATTCTCTATTTTAAAACTCTATTTTGGTGCTCAGGAAACATTATCATCAATGCCAAACAGTTCTTCAATCTTCTTGTATAAACTATGTATTTTATTTTTTCTGCATTTTGTCAGGTTTTGTTGATAAAGTTATATATATATATATATATATATATATATATATATATATATATATATATATATATATATATATATATATATATATATATATATATATATATATATAGTTAGCATTTACATTATAATGTAATGTGTGTATGTATGTATGTATGTATGTATGTATATATATATATATATATATATATATATATATATATATATATATACATACATACACACACACATTACATTATAATGTAAATGCTAACTATATACCACATTATTATCAGTTCATATATATATATTTATATATATATATATATATATATATATATATATATATAAATATATATATATGAACTGATAATAATGTGGTACTATATATATATAGTTTTTTTTTTTTGTTTTTTTTTACAAAATTGTCAGAACTGTAAATATCTATAACTTTATCAACAAAACCTGACAAAATACAAAAAACTAAATCTAAAGTTCATACAAAAAGATTGAAGAACTGTTTGGCATTGATGATAATTATGTTTCCTGAGAATTTTTATTTGATATTCCATAATATTACTGTTTCTGTTTTTGAACAGATACAACATATAAAAAAACTTTGAGAAATACTAAAGTCACCATTGTAGACAACTTTCAAAAACAGGTCACAGCATCAGTTTTATATGTTAATGCATTCCAATTCAATGTGAATACATTATGTTAAAACAATACATTTTGCCCTTATAATATTTTTATATCTAATTTTTTTTTTCAATTTTGGTATAATTTTTTTCCCAATGACCCTGATAACTGCTTACCCTGCCCACCAGTCTCATTGCTTTATCTAAAGAAAAATTGCATTACAGAATAACATATTAAAGTGTGATTTAGGATTTAGATCTGTCGTCTGTCGTGCCACGTAAAACCGTGTATATTCATATCATTCATATCATAACAACGACAGAGCAATATAGCCTCATATCCAGTTCTCAATGTTCAATCTTTGTTTTTGAGAATGAATTTACTTTCTGATCTCTCTACAGCTTGAGTGTTCCAGAACAGCAGAATCCGGCGTATTATGTCTGATGATGAAACATTGTTCGGATAAATCCCACCTCCCAAACAGGACATGCGGCAATAAACCCCAAAACCCCTCACCGCCGTCATAACCTTGCCCTTTTTTTTTTTCTTGATTATTACAAAAGGAACAATAGAGACTACGTATTAACAGCATGTTGAGATTTATTTGTCTTTGGCTGCACCACCCAGTGATAGACACAAATCCTTAATCCTCCCCCAAGATAATAACTATGTAATCCTCATTCCCAGATGGAGCCGTTTCAGAAAAAGACAGCGCTAGCCAACATCGTGCCTGTCCAAGATCAAGAGAGGTGAGCTCATTAAAATACAGAGCAATTAAAAAAGAAATACAAATACAAATACAAACAAAGACATGGCGCCCATTGCCATTCGCAAAGCATGCACAATATTATCATATTTCCCTCCATATCCATAATTGTGTAACAGTGAAAAGCTAACCTACAGAGCACTTCAGCCTCACCTCGGCCCCCTGTTCGCCGACCCACACACTCGGCAAGCGTAATGAGCTGCTCCCTGTATCTCTCCATCCTGATGAAAGCTGATGTGAGAGGTGCTTGGCTTGATTCATTTGCTTGACATTATTCAACATTGTAATTAAGAGTCTTGCATCAACACTGCAGCGCACTGATTGTTTTCTGCATCTCGCTGGCTAATAAAATCTAGCTGATTGTTATGCAAATCCATTTGAATAACGAAGATAATCAAAAGACTAAGAGCGAACGCATCGCGAACGCTGGGAAAAGTGGGTGTCTCCTGATTCTAGTGAGTCTAATAAGTGTTGGCTGGGAAGTAGTATTTTTTTTTTCTCACACCAGTTAAGTCACTTGTATTTATATACTGTAGCATTCTATACAATGCACACTGCTTTAAATCATGGAACAGAAAAGGGATGTTAAGTTCATTAAACATGAGGGTTGGTTTGGTTTGGTTCAACAACTGTGCAGAGTTAATCAGGAATAAAGTTACTCTGGAGAAGACACTATTATGTGCTGTAAGTGTTTGACTTTTCTAAAGCATACAGATTCCATAATATATTTGCAGATATTTAAGAAACATGCTAAGCGAACATACTTCATTCATTCATTTTCCTTCACCACAGCGGAATGAACCCCCAGCTATTCCACCATGTGTTTTTTTTTGCAGCAGATGTCTTTCCAGCCGCAACCCAGTACTGGAAAACACCCATACACACACTAGGGTTGCACGGTTTACAGGTAATACTGGCGGTGCCACTCTAGTTTGTAAATGGTTGGATTAACAGTTATAGATAATGTTGTATATGGAAAAGTCACTAAAATGCTCACACGTTTGTGCAACAATAAACCATTTTATTTGAATAGTCTGTGGAGCCCTTTAAGGTTGCAAAACTGTGTAGAATTTGCGCCTTTTATGGTAGCCAATTGCACGTTTTCTGACACTTTAGTTCAAACGCACATCTGAATCGGTTCATTTCTGTTCCTGTTAATATGATTTAGTAGCTACAACAACCGTGGCAATCTCTTCAAAAGAATGACTCACAAAGTGAAATTTCGAATTATGGATTGTTTGGATTGAAGACTGAGAAAAAAAAATAGATGAAAAACCCAAAATAGCAACAGGAACATTGAAACTAATTTTAACTTCATATAGCCAAATTTTGTTGGATAAATGCTCTTTTTAACAAATTTAATTTGGTGTAATTTGTATCTTTATTTTAATTTATTTTTTGTTGGTCAGTTGTTTACAAAATAAACAAAAGAATAAATACATTTTAAGTGAAGTGAGGTGCAAAAAACATTTTTTGGCCTTAAGGGAATTATTATTTACATTCAAGTATGCCTATTGTATCATAAAATATAGTATTTCTGACAATTTTCATTATAATTTGAGTTATGAATTACAGTATCACAATACTACTTGGTATTGTAGGACTCCAGCCAGTGACCCTCTTGCTATGAGGCGACAGTGCTAACCACCATACTTGTTTATCTGAAAAACAATGCAAAATTTAATTGTTCTCCTTTCAAAAAGTGCATTTGTTAGAATGTCTGTTTTGATCCGTGTAACACTGCCCACTGCCAGTTTACCCAATTATATTTGTGCACTCCAGGTTGACTGGGTGAAAAACAGCATTTTGTTCAGTCATGAAGGCTGCCTCAATGTATGTGACAAAAATGCAACCTCTGGAGGACCTCAGCCTTCGAAATGAGTTGCAGATTCAAAGTTATAAAAATCCACATGAAGTGGTTCTACTTTACAAATAATAGACAAGCATTACACATGTTGACATTAGCTGAGTATTACAGGCACTTTCACTCCTGTTTGTGTCATCAATTTGGCAACCTCCGTGTGCATTGAGTCATCATTGGAGGAGCATGGTGAAAAAACCTTCTCAAATATTTTGAATTTGGACTGTAATACCTAGTTCAACCACTAGGTAACATAGTTCAGTTATTTATAGGAATGACACATTTTTACAACCAAATAACCGAAAAATGCAGGTAGTGACAACTGAATTCACAAAATTTGCAGGAGGTATGTACAGGATCAAACTTAGCAGCTAGTTGGCAATGATATATTTATAAACATGTATCAAAGTTGCCTCTTTTCTGTATGTGTGTTGCAATAATTTATAAGCAATGGGGTACATTTAATAATTAATGTTGCCAGATCATGTTAGGAAAGAAAAGAAAAAAAAAAAAAAAAAAAAAAAACGAACCTGAAGTTCACATGAACCCAAATTCTTTATTCTAGAAATACACTAATCACGTAATTAAAAATTAAGCACCACTTACATAAGTGAAAGTCATGCAATCAAATATTATGTTTATATATTGCAGTATTCTTGATAGATATATGAAATATTCATATATATATATATGAAACTGAAAAAAAAACTCAGATATTTTTAATTTGTACTGTTATATCCAGTTCAACCACTAGGTATCAACCCTGCATGTTGCACCTTTACGTTCAGATAGTTTCACAGTTTTGTCTAACACTAGGCTATGAAAACAACATGAAGTGTGCCTTAAAGCAGATTGCACCATTCCACTTATTGGCATTTCTATATATGACCATGGCAGGGGATGGACAGGGCTGAGTGTACCGGGTCACTCATCTAAAGCTGCAAGCATAATTTCAGGTGACAGGAGGCAGATCTTTTAGCCAGAGCAACAGAATTCATCTAGTTAAAGGTATTCTACCACTAATATCATTTTAGAGACATAATTTTAGGGTCAAAAAGCACAGCTTTAATGCTTAATCTTTTTCTTTCTTTTTTTTTGTTGCACATAGTTCAGTAATTTATAGGAATGACACAATTGTACAACCAAATAACGAAAAATGCAGGTGGTAACAACTGCATTCACTAAAGTTGCATAAGGTGTGTACAGGACCAAACTTAGCAGCTACTTTGCAATTATATATTTATAAACATGTATCAAAGTTACCTCTTTCCTGTATGTGTGTTGCAAGAATTCATAAGGAATGAGGTACATTTCATCATTAAGTTTGCCAGATCATGTTAAAAAAAAAAAAAAAAAAAAAAAAAAAAACATGAACCCAAAATCTTTATTCTAGAAATAATCAAAACATTGTGAGCAGAACCTGCCTACTTTTTAAATAAAAACATACTGCCTAAGGTCAAAGACCCTTTTTAAGCAACATTTACATAACTGAATGTCATGCAATCAAAATGTACAATTTGTATTTCTATGTAATGTTTTAGAATCCATGATAAAGAATATATATGAAGTCGTATCCTACTATTTGCTTTATTGTTCAAGAAGTAGTATCACTGGGTTAAAAGGTGTGCCTTTAGGCATTAAATAATGGTGCAAGTATCAGAAATATGCCATACACAAACCTTAATAAATCATGATGCAAGACTCATTTAACCCTTAAATGCATTCCTTGGATCTTTAACAGGTCATTCACTACCTGTCCCCTCATTGGTTTTTAAGTTATGCAGCAACCATCTCAGTATTCCTCTTTTTTGTTATACAAATATAACCAGAAAAATAAACACTATCAAATTTCTGTTTTCTTATTGTAAAACGTGTAGACCTTTAGTGAGCTGACGTATGTAACAATGCAAGCTTTTTTTTGTGTGTATGTATATACTTGATGACTGTAACGTGCAATTGCTTTATTCATAATACACAATGATAGTGTGATGTTTCACTCATAATCACCACAGGCACAGAACAACAGAATATCATTAGCAAAGATGAAATGGTTTGAATTACTTTACCATAAGGCAGTTACTGCAACTAATCGAACACAATGATTAGCATCACTTTCTAGTGGATCTATTGAATAAACTGTTGGTAATTATAATATTGTTTTTAAGACACTGGGAAGTACAGTTTTGACAGGACCTTGAATATAAGCCAATGCTAAAATAACTACACTGTAAAACTTTATCAAATGAAATGAGTGTAGTTAACTCAAAATTGGCTGAAAAAATTATTATTTAAAAAAAAGAGTGTTGAAGGTAATGAGTTAATTAAATACCTCATTACTTCAACTTAAATGGATTAAGTTCACAGTACTCATATATATATATATATATTTTACTCAAATGGTTTGTAGCATTTCACAGTTTCATCAAACGGTTTGGGTTGCCTTAACTTATTGGGTTTTACAGTACTCAGTTGGTTTGAGTGAGTTCTCTTCATCTATTGGGTTTTACTGTGCTAAAATTGTTATGCTAAAATTTACTGTGCTGAAATTTACTCAAATGGATTAATGGAAAATTAGTTTTTGAACTTAAAACTTAAAACTTGGTTTGTTTCCTCAAATAGTTTGAGTAACCTTAACTTTTGGGGTTTTACAGTGTAGGAACATGTGCTCTTATGACAATGATAAAACCCTACACTCAAACTGAACCTGTTGAAGTTAAAATATTACTTAGTAGGTTTAATTTAAATTTTTTGTAAGTGTTAACAAACTATCAAACAAGCTATCATACAAACTACAGTATGTTCTATTGTACTGTAGCTTATCCAACAGTGTTAAATCCATAGGTTTGCATATGTAATTATAACAGAAAACATTCATACATTTATGAATTAAGAGATAGTTCACCCTAAAATGAAAATGTAATCACTATTTTCTAACCCTCAAGGTGTTTCAAACATTTGTATGTTTCTTTACTCTGTTGAACACCGAAGAAGATATTTTGAAGAAAGCGGAAAACATGTTAACATGGGCTTCAATAGTAGGAATATCAGATACCATGGAAGTCAGTTTTTTTATATATTTAACAGGAAAAAGTTAATGTTAAACAAGTAAATGTAAATTATGACACGTATTTTGAGGTGAAATATCCTTTAATAGATACATTTCATAAATTCTGCATCTGAATCCAATATAAAATGCAGTAAGGTCAGCCTCAAATGCAACTTCATCCAGCTAATTTTCACTGCATTCTTAAAGAGATTCTGATTCTGTTATAATTTACTCATCTTTTACTTGTTCCAACCCTGTTATTACTTTGTTAAAACTGTTAAATATTTTGAAGCTGAAAACCTGTAATCATTGACTTCCATTGTATTTATTTGTCCAACTATGGAAGTCAGTGATTACAGGTTTTCAGCTTTCTTCAAATATATTCTTTAGTGTTCAACAGATCTGACTTTTGGGTGAGTAAATAGTGAGGGAATTTTATATTTTTACTATTTTATTAAGTACAGTGCTCAGGATGTGTACGTACACCGCTCACAAATCTAGCTTTTAAATTCATATTTTTAATAGGAAGCTATAATATATTATATTTGTGCATTTGCATTAGATTAGTCAGTGCTAAAGCCAAATCTGGAGCTTATCTAACAAAATACCTTACGATAAATACTTAACGGTCCAAAAACTAGTACACCCAAATGTATATGTTATAGAAAAATATTGAATACAAATTTTAAAAAAGAGGAACAATCAAGAGAAGCAAAAAAAATAAAAAATTTTAGAAATGTTGTAGGTTGTATTTTTTATTTTATTTTTTGCAATATTTTGCTTGAATTTAATTGTATTGTCTTTCAATTTCTCAATGTTTGGTGACTAAAATATTATTTTTAAAAAATTGTTTAATAAATCTGTTATGTGTAAATGCACCAAAATACATTGTCCATATTCATGGTGGAAAAAGGACTGAAAAATCTAACTCAAGTAAAAGTACCATTACTTGCCTAAAACGTAGTGCAAGTAGTTAAAGTATCTGTTGTGAATATTACTCAAAGTATGAGTAAAAAGTAGCCCTTTTAAAAGTACCCAAGAGTAGCGAGTAGTATTATGCTGTAAAAAGCTGATGCATTTACATGTAATTTGTGGATGTGTGTAAACGTAACATTTTGTAGTGCATTTATTGCCCAGCAGGCACACAATGTCATAAGACGTTCAATTTAGGTTAGATTTAGGTGACGCCAGGTCACCAAAATTCAATGTTTAGCCAGCGACAATGGTTTTTTTTGTATCAAATAACGGTGTGGAATGACGTTGATATTTGGTTGATTTTAATTTGTGTTAGACAGTGACCAAAATCCAAAGTCGAGCCAACATCTTAAACCAGCGTCATTGACGTCAAATACTGACAATTATTCGTCGCGTATGGCAACCAAAATCCAATGTCTGACAGACGTCATAGTGGTAACGTCCACACAACGTTAAGCTGTAACATCATTAGACGTTGATATTGGATTGATTTTAGGTTGGATGTTGGACATTGACGTCGCCCTGACATTTTCATTTCCAAACAAAATGTAACATGGGGTACAACGTTAATCTGATGTCAGGTTGACGTCTTGTGCCTGCTGATTATTTAAGGCCATTTTGGTCATCATACAATAAACACCCCTCATATTCTCATCAGTGACATGCATCAAAACAGTCTCTGGGTCAATGTGTGTAAAGCTTTTGGACATCTTGGACACTTTTAATGTTTCCAAACAATTTTGCCTATAGGTAGTTCCTTATGAGGCAATTTACCTCTTTACTTCTATATGTGATTTGATTGGATTGGAATCACAGGACTGATTTTTCAAATGACCATAAACAGGAAAAAAATTAAGTAGTGAATGCAGATTGAAGAAAAGTAGTGGAGTAAAAGTACCGATACAACAATAAACATGTAAAAGTACACATTTTTAAAACTGCTTAGTAAATTACAATTCTTGAGAAAAACTGCTTAATTACATTAATTTGAGTATTTTACATGTTTTACTTTACACCACTGTCCATATTTACTGAGAAATGGATGAAAATATTCATTGTCAAAATGGGGTGTACTCAATTATGCTTAGCACTGTACATTTCGTAAACTTGTCACAAGCTAAATCTGTCCCTTAATGTAATGAAAACGAGACTACCACATCAGGTGACAAAAATGTAGAATAAACTGCAGGTCTTATTTGAGGTACCGATTCTCCTTGACTCTCGCCACTCAAGCAGTGCCTATAAATCCAAAGCGAAGATCTCAGCGTTCCCTCTGCTCGCCTGGCTTTTTCACGCTCGCTACCCCACACGATCACTGGATGTGAAGGAGGGCTGTCGGCCGGCCAAGACGAGCGCCTCTCACTCCCAACGAAACAACCGCTGCCAACTGCAGGCTCCCGGCCTCCCCTCCCACCTCCCATACAAGCACCCCGGGGACCGACCGAGAGGAGAACGGCGAACAAGCCATGCCCACCCGTGTGCCATTGTCTACGGGGAGGCCGGCTTGGAGCCCTTGGCTGCGAGTACAGAGTGCTGCACTGGAGTGCTCATTATGGCTCTGTGGGGACCGTACTCCAGGGTATCCAGTGTGTAGCTGAGGAGCTCATTATGGAAGGCTGCCTCTGAGCCTTTCCACCTAGAGGCACAGAGCCTGGAGAAGAGATTGCAAAGAGGAGGGTTGCCAGATTAAACTTAATCAGAGCCACCTGTAGCCAGAAGTGCCTCCTCCTCCTCCTCCTCATCACCATCCTCATCTTCGCCAGTGTAATTACTGCAATCACTGTTTTATTTCTACGGCAAGGCAGGGGCCAGAGGCTTAATGAGGATGTGTCAGTTCGGATCCCCCCAATGTAGATTTTAAACAGAATGTATAATGCCAATTATGCTTTTAGCATGACATATTCCCTCAGTTCTCCTGTTTATGGAGTTGTTTTATGGGATTTGGCTGGAATGTTTTTTTACAACTTGATCCCATGGCTGACACTTCAAAGGGAAATATTGAGTGACAAATAAATAAATAAATAACATTAGCTGAAGAGTGAATGGAGAGGCATGTCGGGTTTGTGAGGCTGCATTTGATGCAAGAATCAATTAGAGGAAGATAAAAAGGCACTTTAAAACTTCAAAAAGATTTCTTTTTTTATTATTTTTGAGGATTATGAGCATTATATTGTATATACATTTGTGTATATGACTTGTAATATTTTTTTAATGGAGTTAGACTTAGAGTTGATGCAGCCAACTCTGATGCAGATTATTTGATCAAACATACAGTAAAACTAATATTGTTACTAATATTAATTAGTACTATTACTAATATAGTATTTTACTAATGGAAGGAAAAATAAATAAACAGAGAAATAATAAATAAATAATAATAATAATAATAATAATAATAATAATAATAATAATAATAATAATAATAATAATAATTATTATTATTATTATTATTATTCCTATTAATAATAATAATAATAATAATAATAACAATAATAAAATTGTATCTAGTTATTTCTCTGTTTGTTTGTTTATTTTTTTACTCTTGCGAAGTGCTATTTTGGGGTTTCCGCCTGGACTTTGCCTACCAGAATTTAAAAGTTTCCCAAATCCACATGCAGAAGTCTAAATGCAAAAATATGGTATCATTTTAAAGAAAACCCTTTGAATTTTCATAAAACACTGTTGAACATGATTAAAACTACTGAATATGTTGTCTGTGTTATAATAAACCCCTCCAAAAAAGAGGTGCCTTTTTTTTGTAAACTCAAATTTGAAAATGTATTTATTAGGTTCAGTGTGGTCTAGGTTGCTGTAATTAATTTAGGTGGTTCCTGCACATGTCAGTAATCATAGGAAAAAAGGAAAAAATGTGTCATAGTCTATGTAAAAGTTATTCTATCCAACTGATTAGAGAATGGAACCACTTATGGGGGTATTGGGCCAGCAGAGACCTTTAAAATTTAAAGAATGCGGAAGTAAATGAGGTTAAGAAATTATTGTAATATGCGGATTTGTTGCCCAAGAAAATTCTAAAGAGCAGCATTTATTTGATAATAAACATTTTGTATCATTATAAACGTATATTATATTCCATAATCAAATTAAAGTGTCAACACTTAACTGACCTCACTGAATGGCAGTGTATTAAAATCACATATGTATTTCTATTGATAAAGACAGCTCATCATCTCTTCTTATCATGCTACATCAAACCAAAAACCACATGAACAGTATTCTCTTTGTAATTGAAATCTTTTATAAATCCAAGCAAACCAAGAGTCTTCATATGTGATGCCATTTCAATGTTCAAATATATACAATATCTATAAAATACCTCATGTGACAGTCAAAGTCTGTCAGGCGTTTTTATTATCACAGAGCCCGTCAAAATGTCACATAACTCCCTCTGTCATAATTTTATCACATTAAGATGTTGATAGATAGATCGAAGAAAAAAAAAAAGTTTCATGTGTCTTTTTTTCTTCTCCTTTTCTCTCTGCAGGTTCTGCACAGACAGTTTGCAATGTTCAGGTGGGATTAATGAAAACAGTGTGATGTGATTTGCATAACTGAATTGCCTCTGTGATTTCTCCTTCCTTGCACACCTCCCCTTAGGTATTGAAACATTTTGAAACATTCTTTGAAACAAACTGTCAAACGGCTGTCTACTTACAAGGAATACAAAGAGCTCACCGAGCAACAGTCTGACATGCTGAAACTGAGGATACGCTTCTCTACCTCACAACAGAGCTTTTGCCTATAAGCTTAAAATCAAGCCAGACTAATGCAGAATTAGAATTAGAAAGTGCACGTTTAATATAGTTCACAGGGTGCTTGTTTTAGCTGGAAGATAGATGGGTTTGGTGACAGAAAATACTTTTTTTGTCACAGTATTTACATTGTATTTGAGGATTGAATCCATGCACACAAGAAATTTTCTCTGGCAAAGTTGGGGCATCTTGGGGGAAGGGTAAAATGAGTGACTTTAAATCCCCATCAATGGGCATCTACAGAAAATAAAATGTTGAGGCTTAAGGCTGATACTTTATACTCCTGCGTCAAGTGCACGCAAATGGTCCGGCGCAGTCTTTGCGTAGTCGCATAGCCCTCGCCAAAGCTGTCACTGACGTGCACCTCTTATAAAATGCAATTACCCATCTCAACGATGCGTAGTGCATGCTCTGTGATTGGTCGGCTTGGTAGCTGTTATGAGTGTAGGTGGTGCTAAGAGCCGCGAGCCTGATGGAGTGAGTGTTTACAAGGGTCGAGTCCCAGAAAGAAGCTCCAGATGGAAACTTTTGTTTTGTGTTTACTTTCTGATTAAAGTTGATGCACATCGGCCGATTCCTGGCTCTGAATGAACGAGGTAGTGTTTAGAAAAAACAAAACACCCACGAATAAACTCAACACAGAGGACTGTTATGTATTTATTAAAACAATAATAGAACAGAAAAGTTCTTTTATTTAAGGCAGTGAGGTTTTCTTTGTGTTGTTGTATATGTCTCTTTTTGTTGTGGTTTCATTCTCCCCGCTTCTATCCGCTGTCTTTCCAAAAGGTTTCATTATGAGCACACAGGTGCGGTGAATCAGGTGTCGACATGTGCACTGAAAAAAATTATTAAAGGTGATTCCTTGGATTTACTCAATTTTTTTTTACGTTAAGTGGATGTAAACAATTTATTTGGGCTGAATTTAAACAAACAAATTAAGTTTAACATTATTAAATTTAATTTGTTTGTTTAAATTCAACACAAATAAATTGTTTGCAACAGTTTTGCATGCAACACTTTTTTCAGTGTGGAAGCTTGCCGTCATGTTTGTAAAGTCCATTTAAACCGGACTGGAAGATCATTCTGAGAGTCTCCTCTCTCCCGGCTTGTTTTATTTATTTGTGAAAACTTATGTTGTATTTGCATGGCGATATTGTTGAATTTAAGTGTTGACTATTATTGAGATCAATGTACGGAGACGCATGTCATGACTGAGGAGGGTGCTGTTTTGTTTTGTTAAGTTTTCTCATGTTTTGTGGTTAGTAGGGAAGTAAGTGAATCCTGTTTAATTTGTTTTTATTTATGTCCAGGTAAGAGGTTTTAAAACTTAGTTAGTTGTTGAGTTTTTGTTTGTTATTTTGGCTTTACATCCGCAAGATTTTTTTTAATATATCTCCTTTAAAGTTAAATGTCAAAAAAAATTGACTTTACATTACTTCTTTGGTCAATCGTCTTTGTTGTTGCTGTTCTCTTTTGAATGGTAGATGAGACTCTGAGCTCCTCATTTATTTTAGAGGTGTTTTTTTTTGACTTAATTTAATTTATTTTTATGGGTCTGACTTGCTTTGTGGAGCCGTGCAAAGTTTAGAAAACGTAACAGGAACATAGAAACCTCACTGCCAGCTAGCGTTTCAGAAGTGTTTTTACAGAGCAACACAGCACACAGAAGTAATAATGTATGGCTATAGGTGGGTCACGCCAATCACTTGACGCAGAAGTATAAACCAGCCTTTAGCATGTATTTCTGTTT
Organism: Danio aesculapii; assembly: GCF_903798145.1. Lineage (NCBI taxonomy): Eukaryota > Metazoa > Chordata > Actinopteri > Cypriniformes > Danionidae > Danio > Danio aesculapii. The sequence goes on from NC_079448.1 coordinate 29,225,564, forward strand.
AGCAAACTTCTAGTAGGAATAATTGACTCAAAAGTTCTTGATTCTTTGCTAACCTCAGGCCATACAAGATGTATACAACTTTCTTCTTCAGCTGAAGAGAAATAAAGATTTTTTTTAATGGAAAATATTTCAAGATTTTTCTCCATCTGATGCAAGTAAACATTGCTCGCCTATTTTAATGCTCCACACTTTTAATGGAGCTTAAGAGCAAAAAAAGGCTTTTCTCTGGCAAAATGGTTGGTCAGGTTTTGTGGAAAAATCTACATTTTTAACCACAACCAGTTTGGCTTTCCGTGTGACCTTTTTAAACGTGCATATGTTACATGAAATGTTGTAAAGTAAAATGATTTATGAACATACCAAGGTGGACTAAGAGTTACAGTGTTGCTGATTTTTGTATATTACACAACTGTATATCACTGTAGGGCAGTTAAGCAGTATGTTACTGTACTTTAAAGTTGCATTCTGAAAATGACTATTTTATAGTAAAGATAAACATACAATTCTGTAAATATGTGTACAATAAGCTAAATGGTGCTGTAAATGTAAATACAACACTGTATTTTTGCTGAGATTGATTTACAGTAACTTACTGTAGATTGTACAGCAAATTGTAGATACTGTAGCAAATTGTGCACAGTGTACATTCATTCATTGACTAGAAAATAGCCTTATTTGTTGACTGTATACCTATATACTATATACTGTATTTCCTTTGTAAAAAAAAAAGGTCTATTGTGTCTTGCATTGGCCATGATATTAAATTTGTGCTAATACAGTAACTGTAGAACTGAACAAACTGATAGAATACTTGAAAGAATCTACATAAAATGTTGTCTTAAATTTGAGTCTCATATTAGAAATAGAATTGTGTTTCCTGAACGAATTTGCCCCACAGTGAAATGATGATGATGATTACCCAGAGTGCTACTGAAAGCAATCTGTTAAAATCTCTCAAATGTGTCATTTAGAAGCACCATATTTTCTTGACATGAATAACACTGAAAAAAAAAAAAACTCCCACAAATGTTAAATTACAAATCAAACTCTTTTCAAATTCATGAGGCAAACCTCCACCGTTTCCCAAAAAGACATTCTGTTAATTATTATATATACGGATTTGAAAGTTCAGTAGGGTCCACGCTTGAACACAAGTAAGCACCGAACAGAAGGGAAAAAGAGCACTTTCTGTTTTTTTTTTTTTTTGTGATTAAAGTGCTTTCATCAAGTAGTTGAGTTAGAGAGGCCAGGTTACATTCAGATGAGAGAGAGAGAGAGAGAGACAGAAAAAAGGATAGGGAATTGTATGGCGAATGATGAATTGTGAAAAAAGGGAGAAAAGTATTGCTACACATTTATTATTATTATTATTATTATTATTATTATTATTATTATTATTATTATTATTATTATTATTACGCAATGTATGCAATACTATTTTAAAAAAATCACTTAACAATTGTTCTCACTGTGATAGAATTATTTAATAACTACAAGAAAACTCAAAGCTCAAATAAAAAGTTTGTTTGTAATTCTGTTGATACGTGTTATTTAATTTTAAAAAAAGAAGACTGCTCACCAACAACAATGGTGTTGAAAGTTTTAAATCCTTTTAAAAGTCTCTTTTTTGTGTCTTTTTGAAAACAGAAATGAATAAAAAAAGAAAAATATTTGTAATATAATAATATACTGTATTCTTTAAAAATATTTCTCCTCTTTAGTGCAACACTGCCTCCAGCATATCTGTATGTGTGAATGCGGTTTCAGAAAGAAATTCTTGCATCAAGCAAATTTTTGTCTTTTATATTTCTAAAGTAGTCAAGAGTTGAAGTGGACCAAAACTATTGTTATTATACAATAAATATTGTATTTAAATTAAATAATAAAACAGTAATAATGCATGCTATTGTAAATATATATATATATATATATATATATATATATATATATATATATATATATATATATATATATATATATATATATATATATATATATTAGAATGGTTCAATACACATTTAAAACCTTTTTCACACGTGATAAATCCTTGACTAGTTGTAGTATTTAGATTTGTGTAAAGATCTATGCACTTTACAAAGCTATACTTTGTATTAGATCATATCTGAATCAAACTACAAAATAAACCTAATATTAAAAAAAGACTCCTATGAAAGCTGTTTGTAATCATTATTATTGTTAATATTATTATTTGAGCATATATGAATTCAGCAAATTGAATTGTGATACTCTCCCGTTCACTATTCTGTAAGTTTACACAACTATGATGACTTCTGCAGCTGAGAAACCTGGAAATGTGAAAAGGGTCTATAGGACAATAAGTCTTTATTTATTTATTTACTTATTTTTGACTATGCTATATAGACTTTAAGGGTCACATATTAAAGATGATGGCCGTATAATTATGAAATTACCTGTAGCTCTTTCCTAATTAATAATTATGTTACAACTCCCACGTTACAACAGTTCTTGGTCTCCCTTAAGACAACACTGATTTGCTGGAGAGAGAGAGAAAAAAGTACGGTATGTGTGTTCCTTAGTCAAGTTTCCACATTGTTTTCTGATGTAACAACACGCAACGACATACAAATGATTTTTGGCTCAACTTCTGAATTGCCCTCTGGACTTTCTTACATACTTAACATCTGCCAAAAAAAGAAATGCATAAAAATTATCATGTATAAATGATATTTCCTAACCTCAGCCACTAGCATCATCCCAAACCCTGTGACCCCACCAAAAATGTCTCTCTCTCTCTCTCTCTCTCTGAAAGTCACTATAATTTCTACACACTGTGCATCTCCATGTCTGCCAATATTATGACAACTTACGTCAACTGTCATGTTTACTGAAGACTTGCTGATTAATGGTCCAGAAAAAGTGTGACTATGAATAAATAATAGCCAAACATCATGTTTGCTTACTTCATGTTTACCCCTAGGATGAACTGTATTATGCTTGAGTTGTATTTGGATAAAAGCTGATCACTGATGTAAAGAATAATTGGAAATTTACAACAGTAATGTAGAAAGCCGAAATAAATAAAGCAACAAAGAAGGTTACCATTGAAAGAAAGTATAAATGTTATACAAAAATCTAATGAATTAATTAATGAATAAATAAAATAAAAAAATGTAATATACACACAGTACAGACATACATATGAATGTATATGGAGTTCACATCATGTCTTGTCATATACAGTATAGTGTGTCTAAGAACCTGTAACCTTCATATTGATAACATTGCACATATACATCAATAGACCCTTTTCACACTTTCGCGTTTCTCCGTAATCGAAGTCGTCATAGTTGTGAAAACATAGATCACAGTGAATTAGAAATTATATATATATATATATATATATATATATATATATATATATATATATATATATATATATATATATATATATATATATATATATATATATTTACAATCCTATTTGCTCAAATAAAAACATTAAAACTCCACAATGATGTTATAAAGACTTTCAGTAAAAGGAAAATAGTGTGAGACTGATGGCGGCAGCGAGAGGTGAGAATAGCGTCAATAACATGCTGTCCTGTCCCATAGACGCTGTATTAAAAACCCCTCGCACAAGCGGTAATATGTGTTTTGTTATTTGAAGCAAAGATGATATAACACATACATATATACAAACGTTTTTTTTTTTTTTTAAAGGATTAAGGATGCTGATGACCATTAAACACGTTATAACAGGCTTGTGAAAAGGATCCATAAGTGGCATGGTGGCACAGTGGATAACACAGCAAGAAGGTTGCTGGATCAAGTCCTGGCTGGGCCAGTTGGCATTTCTGTGTGGAGTTTGCATGTTCTCCTCGTGTTCGGGGTGCTTCTGTTTCCCGCACAGTCAACAGACATGCGCTATTGGTGAATTGATGAGGTGAATAAACTAAATTGGCCATAGTGAATGAATGGGTGTGAATGTGAGAGTGTACGGGTGTTTCCCAGTACTGAGCTGTGTCTGGAAGGGCATCCGCTTGCATAAAACATATGCTGGATTAGTTGCCGATTCATTCCGCTGTGGTAACCCCTGATTAATAAGGGACTAAGCTGAAGAAAAATGAATGAATGAATAAATGAATATACACCATTAAAAATAAATAAATACATAAATAAATAAATAAATAAGAAGCAATCAATCAATAAAAATACAAGAATAAATAAAAATACTGAAGAATCATGCAACACAGACTGGTGTAATGCTGAAAATACATTTTTAGGAGTAATAAACCAGATTTTACAATATATAACAATTCAAAATTGTTATTTAAATAGCCATATTTCACAAACTACGGTGCAATTTTGCTTAAATAAATTCAACATAAGCATATCTCACGAACGTGCATATTTAAATCTGCTTTCTGTTCCCAGTCGAGATGTTACCTATTCTAATATGACATTTGGCAGAAATGTTAGAACACCACAAAAAAATATTCAAAAGTATGTAAATGTATTCCTCCTCAAACATTGTTTCACATGTCCTCATTATGTCCGCTTTGAGAAGATCCCACACCTGCCATATGACAAACCGTGAATAATAGTTGCACGTAAACAGGCCTAATCTAACTAACTAAGATGCCACAAACTCACAGGGCATCTTGGGAATATCTGCCCGCGTCCTCTGATGACACCCCAAACCACTCAAAATATGGAGATTTAACACACGGGAAAAAACATACTTCCAATAACAAAGAACGCAAGCCCATTATTGTGCTCTTGAATTGCAAGAGAATTAAAACAAAGGCATTCTTATAATTTTTTTTGACTGGAATCAACAAACACATTAATTACAGCCGTCTAATAAATGAGCCTGCATTGGTGTCGCCCACATAGTGCATCAGGCAAAGGCACAACTCAGTCTTTCAAAGCCTCTGTGCACTAAAAAGCTGCAATGTCTCCTACATGTGTTGGAAAAAGTAGGTTCAAAAGCAGCTTTTCTTCTCTCCTGCCCCCCACCCCCCCTCCTACAAGAAAACAGAGATGAAGATACACAAAGCACTGGTTTCTCTCTATTCTCTCTATGCTAAAGGAGCTCAGTGCATTTTGTTTTGTGTTTAGCCTGCAGTGAGGAGGCAAAAGGTTGACATGAAGTGAAAAAATGTAAAAACAGATGCTTTTTTTTTACTTGCTGAGGAACATTGTACTGGTAACTTTTTCATGGTCATGAATGAGGAAGTGATTCCCTAGAGTCTGACTGACAGTCACATTTGATAGCTCCCGTTCCTGCTTTCTCTGTGTTGCTGAGAGAGGCAGCATTAGTTGCCTTGCAGTGCTGCGTGGGAGTCCCTTTAAAAAATGGCACGTAATATCTTATCAACTCCCCAACTCCAGCAATCTGGAGTTTAGAACATTGCTTGATGCCTCTACTCAGTCTTAATAACAACATCATGTCCTCCAACCCATAGGGCCGTATACTGTAGGTTGTTTGTCATTTCTTTGAAATCAAGAAACAACCCATTAAATTAGCACTCCGGCTAAGAATACAGTACAACAAAGGCTCATTAGATGTATGTGCTTCAGTGTTCCTTTTCACACAAACGATATGGTACAGTTGAAATCAAAACTATTAAACCCCCTCTTTTTTTTTTCTTTTTTAAATATTTCCCAAATTATGTTTAACAGAGCAAGGAAATTTTAACAGTATGTCTGATAATATTTTTTCTTCTAGAGAAAGTCTTATTTGTTTTATTTATATTATAAAATAAAAGCAGTTTTTAAATTTGGAAAAACAATTTTAAGGTCAAAATTATTAGCCCCTTTAAGCTTTATTAACCCATTTATTTTTTATATATATATTTATATATATATATATATATATATATATATATATATATATATATATATATATATATATATATATATATATATATATATATATATATATATATATATATAGGCGAGCATAGATTTTTTTTAATCTAGATTAATCTCACTGTAATCTTGGAATTAATCTAGATTAATCTAGATAAATATGGCTCATTTAAATTCTGCCGAAGGCATTCAGAATATGTGTGGTACCCAAATAATGACTAAATATAAGTGTTTGACAATGGAGTTCTCAAGCCAGGTGGTGCATTAGACCAGGAGCTAATCTCCTGTTTCCAAAATGCATCAAACTGCTTGAGAAACTGTTCTACAATGATAATTGGTGATGAAAATAAATTATGTTAAATAAGATGTACTAGTGTTTACTAACTGTTTATTCAGTTAAACATGAATTTTAAACAGTAGACCTACATAAGCTTGAAAGCTTGATTACCTTAATTCGACTAATGTCATAACTGAACTAAACAGAAATGGAATTAAGACGTGGAGTATGCATATACAGTTGAAGTCAGAATTATTAACCCCCTTTGAATTTTTTTTTCTTTTTTAAATATTTCCTAAATGATGTTTAACAGAGTAAGGAAATTTTCACAGTATGTCTGATAATATATTTTCTTCTGGAGAAAGTCTTATTTGTTTTATTTTGGCTAGAATAAAAGCAGTTTTTAATTTTTCATGAACCATTTTAAGGTCAAACTTATTAGCCCCTTATATCCCCTAATATCTGGTAAAATATTATTTACTGTCATCATGGCAAAGATAAAATAAATCACTTATTAGAAATGAGTTATTAAAACTATTATGTTTAGAAATGTGTTGAAAAAATCTTCTCTCCGTTAAACAGAAATTGGGGAAAAAAATAAACAGGGGGCTAATAATTCTGACTTGAACTGTACATGTTATCGACAAATAAAGAATTATTTTCATGAAGTTCTTTGCATAATGCCAAATAAATACCACAAAACAACACAACAGTGTCTATGATTTGTAATCAATCACATTAGCCCCTTTCACACATAAAGACCTTTCCAGAAAATTACCGACAACTTTATAGAAAGGGATCATGTGTGAACAGGCACTTTTTGAAAATACCGGTAAAATCGTTCCGGCAATTTTCCAGAAAGTGAAGTTGTAACATTACCGGTAATTTGCAGGAATGCTGTTCTGTGTGAACACAGAAGGAAAATTGCCTTTGAATGTCTCTGGGACAAAGTGGCTGCATAAGTGCTAAAGCTTTAAATAAAAGTAAAACCATCAACAAAAGCCTGACCCCTTCTATGTTTACAAATACAAGCACGGCTATTTAGAGGCCATTTCTGGCTAATGATGTCAGAATTTACAGGTAGTTTGGAATGGATGAGTGAATTGTCTTTTCTGGGAAAATTCCCGAACGTCCATGCATGTGTGAACAAGGCTTTTTCAAAAATTGCCTGTATAGTTATTCCGGAAATTTTCCGGATATTCAGGTATCACTGTGTGAAAGGGGCTATTATCTAAATATGCACAACTTTTCTGGTGTGGTCAGTTTGATCGGTAATTCACTTTGTATGGTGTTAATTGGGAGCGCTTGGGTTTATAAAGGTAAACTATAGAGAAAATGTTCTAGCTACGTAAACATTGTGTATCTAACGCAAACAAAGCACATAGTCCAGTAATATTGAAAAAATTATTATTATTGCCGTCTCCATAGAAATCTGAATGTATTTTACAAACCTTAAATGGCATGTTATTCTTGTAGTTTTAGTTGAATGTCTAAAACCAAAAATTAATGTTATTTGTTTGAAAGCATGGATAAATTGTGATATATGACAAGTGCTGCGCACCACTTTTTATGCCTCAGCGCGTGCCATCAGATTTGAGCAGTTAATGACATGCGCTCTGAACGTTATAATCACACTGGTGTGATTGTAGATTTCAGGGACCAACCAAAGCAGATTACACCAGTGCGATCGTACGAAAGGGTTTAATGCAGCTGTCAATTGTTTGCAACAATTTGCAATGAACCATTTTTTCAGTGTACAAAAAGCACATGTATCTGTAACATCTAACAAAACGCACTGTAAGTAACGTATTTCAGATTCACAAAAATGTAGACAGTGGTCTCTAGTAGATTTATCATATGAAACGTGTAAACGAATGTAACTGGAGCAATGTGTTTGATGTGTTTTTCTCCAAAAATGTAGCTGGGTTTGTAAATATAATATACAGTGAAGACTAAAATTAAATAAATATGTATAAACACTTTTTAAAAAAACTATGTTCAAAATTTTAAAGGGAATTCTAGTTGTGGCTATAACATACTAGTAAAACCTATGTTATATTTTTATTAAAAAATATAAAAAATAAATAATTGGTGGAAATTACAATTATACAAAAATAGAGAAAGGCAATAATTGTAGCACACAGATAGATTACAACTAAAATTCCTGAAGGTTACAGCAGTCAAAAAATAATAAGAAGGTTACAGGCCCTTGCTTCGAATGACTTCAGCACAACTGCAGCCAAAGGACATCACTCTGTCTCTCTCACTGCTCTGCTGTGATCTTGATCCACTCTTTTTCCAGCTTGTCTTGCTATAGCTGAAAGGGTCTCCCTTTGGCCTTCATCTGTACAACCTGCTGTTTGAGGGTTTCAGCCACTTTAGGATGGCTCACCATCTTGCAAACTCAGTAAAAAACTGGAAAATCTGGTTGCCAGTTAAATATGGGGATGGTCCAATAATGACGGAAATTACCACCGGTACCAGAATAACACCAATTACTGGGAGGAATTTGAAAGTATTCTTTCAGTTTGATCAGTGTTCTTTTTCATATACCTCATTTGAGTTGTCTGTACTGTACTTTATAATACATGTAACCCATGAAATACACCTAAAACTCTTAGAATAACCTTTAAATTTAAGAAATTGTAGATTGCTAGCTAATTTTAATCTCCACTCTATGTAATAACTTGTTCAATCACAGCACGGATGGCGATCATGGCCCAGGGTACTCAAATACTAATAAAATGATACACCTTGAATAAAATGTAAATGGCTTTTGACCATTGGTTTATATATATATATATATATATATATATATATATATATATATATATATATATATATATATATATATATATATATATATATATATATATATATATAAATTCTTTATTTGTTGAACATTTAGATTTAGAACTATTTACAGCAAAGCCTGAGATCCACCCAGAGTTGTATGACATATATGACAGAAAGATAAATTATTATTATTATTATAGTGGTATAATATATTATAAAGTGGTATAATATAGTATAATAGTGGTATAATTATTATTATTATTATTATTATTATTATTATTATTATTATTATTATTATTATTTTTATTATTATTATTATTACTATAGTGGTATAATAGGTACAAAGTCATGACTGGAACTTGTTTCTAACATATCTCACGCAAAGACATGTGTTTAATTTTATTTGAAATAACCAAAATCCCTTCAGAAAGCAATATTGCACTGTTATCACAGTCAAGACCTGCCTGCATGACTTTAGCTTTATGCTGAAAATAATTGTGCTCATAAGTATGTTCATTACCCAGAATGAAGTATTCAGCAGCCCTGTAGTCATTTATTCATTTTCCTTCGGCTTAGTCCCTTTATTCATCAGTGGTCGCCACAGTAGAATGAACCGCCAACTTACCCAGCATATGTTTTACATAGCAGATGCCCTTACAGCTGCAACCCAGTACTGGAAAACAACCCTGTAGTTTAAAAAAATATATAGACAAGGGACTGTGCAAAAAGTTAAACAAGCCATGTTTTGACTGGCAACGATGATCATACAGTACGTTACTTCATGATGATACACACAACATAACACGCTGTTGTTATTTTTATGCCAACTAGAGGCCACTTAACTTTAAAATACGTAATAAGCTGCTTGCACAAACAACATATTGGACTGTTTTGTGGAGGAGGACAGTCTCAATAACAAACATCACACTGAAACTCACCTGCAAGGGATGATTAACGTCAAATGCAAATGTAGTTCCAAGCAAAGCAAACTGTCAATATGTCCACCATGACTGCATTTTTGCATACATCAACAGGCGTTATTTTGCGTTCCCATTTGCATTTGGTTTACAAATGGAGGACGGTGTGAAAAACACACACATTTTTCCATGAGGAAACTCAATACGACAACAAAGACCTACATTGACTTAGGCTGAATTCAGGTCAGCTCCTGACACGATTCCAGACAGATGGTTTGCTTAAAGCTCTCAGTGACCCTTAGCATGTCAAAGAATCGAACGTTTTCGATGTGCACTTACGAGAGACACAAGCAAAGGCTACAATGAGCTGAGAAGAAGATTATCCACACAGTGTTTTTTTTTTTTGGTGAAAGATGACAAGGCTTAATCTAGAGAAAGCATTATGTTCATGAAATGATGTGTGACCAAAAGCAATAATAATTCAGTCGACCTAAGACTCTTTAGACAAACTAATGCCGCTTAACCTAATCATTTTCAACCGGTCTCACTTCTGCGACCACAAAAACACCTAACGCGCACACACAAAAACAATCAACAGAAGCCCCATAACACTAAAGAAATTAGTGTTATCTGCTAAACAGAGGTATTAAATGAAACTCTGGATAAATCAGGCTGTCGGCTGTGACTTGCTGTCCTATAAAACAAGACTCCCTCGGCCTGATGTCGTGGAGCTGAGCGCCGCAGTACCAATAGTCATTATCATTACTGTTTTATTAAGGCAGCGTGCGCACGCCGACTCTCCTGCCATTGTGGTGGAAGTTGATGGGGAGCAGAGGGAGGGATTTCTGCCTTAATTTGGGTCAGCGAGCGGCCCGTGTGGAGAGGAGTGACAGACCCCTGCCGGATTGAATCGGGGAAAACGCATATGTTTAATCGCTATCCGCTCGAAATAATTGGCCTAATTATTCACAATACAGAAACGCGATGGTTTGTCAACTCAGGCCCGCAAAGACTTAACTCAGACACAAACATTAAAGGTGCATTTAGTGAGATGGAGGCCACCTGTCAGGCTGACAGGTTAGAGCCTAATTGCTTTAAATGCGAGTACATGCAAATGCTTTGTGGTGAGGAGAAGAGAGAGCCGGGCGGCCGCAGGGGAGAGAAGGCAGTCAGGCTATAGCCCACAGACAAAGAGCAAGCGGAGACAGGCGCCACAAACAAGGAGCCGCCGAGTATACCTCACCGCACCGCACATTTCATAGTGACAAATCGTGCGCTCAGCAAATACGCTGTAAAAATGGGTGGGAAACAACTAGATCTGGAGGCTCTACATGGCATTGTGATGAAAAACGCCGGTGGTTCTTTTGATCGGGGCTCATTTAATGATTCCACATAAAAGATGCACTAATGTCTGTGGAGGAGATCCAAGCTAATATTGCTTGGATGTTTATTATGCGGTAATTGGGAACGCATATCGTTCAAATGCATGTATGCTGTTTAGTCTGTTCGAGTCGTTTAAATACCACTCAAACAGGAAAGGGGTTTATATACGCAATATTGCACTATTGTTAAATATTCATCTTACTTTATGCTTAACCGGTCACGTTAATAGAATTTCAACTCGATTTATTCACGTGCTGATCAATGGCACGCATTATGCATTTTAATGAAACAACCGTATGGTGTAAGGTTAACATTCCCGGTAGGTATGGCTCCCGAAAGGCCAACTTAAACGTGTAATATTCCTCGTTCACTTCACAACACCTGAAAAGTGCTAGTGCTTTTCCCAGTGAAAAGGAAATAATTACTTCACCTTGTCGTTAAACCCCAATTAGGATGTTGTCTTTGTAAGGATTCCTGCAGCATATTTTTGGCTCTTTTCAGAGAGAAGGACAGAACAAGCATTACAAGGTTTTATAGGAAACATGAAAATATTGGCTAGTGTGTCAAGTTGTTGGAGGGTAATTGTCACTGCTGTTTAGCACATTATCTTCATATCTGGTAATTGGCTTTATATTCATGCAACATAACAGACGCACATAAACATTTGTAAATTGTGTTCAGCTTAATACTCTATAACAATCTAGTAAAGATTAATTGAATTATTGTACACACAAAGCGGTAATGTGGTCGCAATGTGATACCTGAGGTGTTCATAATTTTCTAATTCAACAAACCAGAGCCAATTATTTCACTTTTACTATGCTTACCACTTGTGTGCTTTGCTATGTAGAGAGCGTATGTTTTGTATGTATGGGACAGGAGGTAAGAGAATACTGTATGTAACGTTTGTTTAATGTGTATTTACTTGGTTTATTTAATTGTGTGGGTGGGATGCTGCATGTTTATTCAGAACTGGTCAGGTCAGGCAAGAGCCATAGTGTGTTGATGTGTAGAAGTTTTAATGAAGTGCAAAATGAAACAAAGAATAATAAATGGATAATCTAGAGGAGGAAGCAGGTCAGTTTAAGAGTTTCGATGACCAATAGGTCACTAAACAGACTTTAATAAAAAAGCATGTTGCTGTGTTAAAGTTGACTCTGTTAGTTAGCACTGTTAAAATAAAATATCACATCAACATTATGAACTTAAGCAAAAATATCTAAAAGCTGTTAATCGGCTGATTCCAGCAGTTCTCATGCTTAATGAAAATACATCCACACATATTATACAGTACATGAAAAGAAGAACACATACTGACTGTCAAATAAGCAGATGACAGTGCTTCCCACACAAAGACTTTACTTGGGCGGGCCGTCCAGGTATAGGGGAGCGCGGGGCACAAAGTAACATAGAGTAAAATGTTTTAAGGTATTTGCTCAGGGTTAACCATGGCATGCTTCTGAGGTTTTTATCACAGTGCCGGCAGACGTCTTCCTGACAATTATTGAAAAAGTTTGGCGAAATTTGGATGAGAAACACAGGAGAAACCATTTTTGCAGCATAAAAGTATTTTTTATTATACTCTAAACTTTTATTTTAAAGAAATCTGTGAAAGTGTGTTCGTAAAATCTTATATTGTTGTGATTACCATCTTCTAGGCTAAAAGATGGAACCATTTTGAAAGATGTAAAAAACACAGTGACTGCTAGCCAGTTTTGAAGAAAAAACGACACAGCGGGCTAGTTGTAACAGGGTGTTACATATAAAGCCACACACTGTTGGACACCGATTAAACAAACAATTTATTTTTTTCATTTTGAGTGTAATAGTAAGGACGTTTTATATTAAATATATATATTTTAATAGAAAATGTTAGTGCTAATAATACAAATAAATGCATTGTATAATAATGGATAATAATGCAAATAAATCCAAATGTGTTTATCCAACAGATAAAAAAATAAACATGCTGTGCTATGTAGATTAAAAAAATGGTGTTACTGAAGAACATATACTATTTAAAGTAAACTGAATTTAAATGAGCTGTGTGAAATCTGATTTATTATGATCCTTTTAAACTTTTTTTTTGTAGCCGCCCAATAGCCAAACATCCGAAATCGATTAACTAGTGGCAAATCTCCTCTCGCCCTACAAGTATCCTACTTCTCATTGTGTTTGCGAGAACTGTCAACACTCTCACAGACAATCTCACGTGCTCTGCAGAGACCCACAGAGACATGCCTTTTTGGAACCTAAAAATTGCATTCGTTATCTCCTTATCTAAATCTCCTAAAATGTCCAAGATTCAGCTTTTGGTTTTGCTTACTAAGCCATCATCATTTTTATTTCAAGCCCAATTTACTTTCGCTTTGCTTCACAGCGTGTGCACATCCACAAGACAGAGAGAAACATTATAAAATTAATTATTTGATCTAAAGGACTCTTTTCTATTTACTCAGAGAGAATTACATCTAAAGTATCTGTAAAATGTTTGTACACCTTTAGAAATGCTTAATTAACTCATTTGCCATATTTTAAAAATCCACAACTTTTATTATTGTAATTATTATACTTTTTAGAGATATTTATTCTATATGTTTTTATTCTTCTTCTTTTTTCTCATTTGCTGTATTTTTTTATTTGACATTGTTGATATATTACATATTTTATACATATTTTAAACATATCTAACATGCTTTGGCAATACCGTACAAAATGTCAGCAGCAGATTTTACACACATGGCTCCTGAATAGAATAAAAGTAAAACAAATAGTGGTATTCTTTTATATATATATATATATATATATATATATATATATATATATATATATATATATATATATATATATTAAAAAAAAAAAAAAATATATATATATATATATATATATATATATATATATATATATATATATTGATGGTCCGTTTTTTTAATTCAAGTTACATTGCATCTACATTACATCTACAACTAATTCTCATTAGATTATAAATTGACTGTTAGGTTTGTGTTAGGGTTAGTGTAAGTGGACATGTACTTGCAAAGTTAGTCTGTTAAATGTATGTTGAAGGAGCAGTATCAACAGATATTAAGCAGATTGTCTAATAATATTCAAATGGACCATCAAAATAAAATGTTACCAAAAACTTCAACCCATTGAAACGAAACAGTGTATTATAAATAAAAATATTGTTAAAAATCACTTTTTTGTCACATGTAGTTAGCCATGTGCTGTGGGTAAAAGGTGTGTTTCAATCCAGCTTCCACCGCAAGTATATTTCAAACCTGTGGGAAGCACTGGATGACTCCAGTATATGATACTATACTGAATACAAGCAGGCAGTAAAGTTTTACTCAACTAATGAGAAGTACCCACTAATACACTTCTAGACATTGATGAAGCTTGAGTGTTGAGGCAAAAAATAAATAAAAAATCTGTTGGAAAATCACTTAGTCGTCAATAAAAGATCCCAGCTGGAAATGGATGTAAAAGCTGTAAAGATGCACTTGCCTTCAACACAGCTTGAGCCTCAGCCAACCATTTTAGCTGGCGCCATCCGTCTCCCCTCAGGTAATGCAATTAGGTGCCACTAATATATCGAGATGCTCTTCAAACCGCTAAACATCAGACAATAACAACCTGTGACAGCACTCAAAATCTCCATTGAAAAAAAAAGAAGCTATTTTTGATTGTTCCAATTGATCGAACTGGGGAACATGTTACTTTTGAAGAATTCATAACACAATGCAAAGACCTTGCAGAAAGACAGCTGATGTTACTAGGCAACCATCCCATCCGCCAACATAGACGCACTACAGCCAATCAAGTGTCTCGCAACTGTTATTATTTGAGAAGTATGAAAGATTTAACAGCAGAAGGCTAAGACTATGACCAAAATATCAACTCGTAAATCCAGCAAATCAAAGTAACAGGTATCACTCTATGTAAGACTCACAGGCACTTTTTTTTTCAGCCCTTTAGACTTTACCGGAGCCACTGACAACAGTCCATGAGAAGAGAATCACAATGAGAAAGACAGGAGTTCATATTGAGGGCAAGAAAGAGAAGCCGTTAGAATAGCAGACCAGATAGACCTTAGCACATTGGTTTGCAAGCTGCCAAATGAGAGACCCTCGGGCCATTATCGGAGCGAAATATGCAGCATTCAATTTGCTTCAGAAGGGGGAAAACCTGACACTGTAATTTAATATGATAATGTCATACTAAAGTCCCTTTAAGGCAAGTCAATCTACTTGCCGGCCATTTTTGGTAACACCTATGTCGCTATTTTCTAGGTAATAGAAATACAAGAGCAGCGCCTATCTACTTGAATGGGGATGTTTTTCAAAATTGCCAGGACTGTTTAGAAAGATTATGCCTTAATATCAAATCCACAAAAAAGGCAATTGACTTTTTCACCTGAGAGATGGGTCTTCCATTCCTACAGCAGACATTTTTTAGCCTTGATGTCTGCTATTAATTTTTTAGAATGTCCTGTCTCCTCCTCCTCCTGTTTTGTCTCCGAATGTACTTGTGTATCAGCATTTCCTGCACCACTTTTCTTTATTCTTCAGTGTCATAGAAAAATAAATAGAACAATTTCTTGATAATATAGCATTATATTATGATAATACAGCAAGCTATTAATGTTTATAACATATTTACAAATATGGTGTCCAATTTGTGATCAAATTAATTTAAGACTGTGTTTATATATGACATATGACATGGCACAATATAATGCCCATTTAAAATAAACCAGGGTTTACTTTCTTTCTTTCTTTCATTCGTTCGTTCGTTCGTTCGTTCGTTCGTTCGTTTGTTCGTTCGTTCGTTCGTTCATTCATTCATTCATTCAATCTAAAATAACTGATATTCGTCAGCTTTTCTCAAAACCTATGGCATTTTTACATCAATTGTTGTTTTAGAGCGTGAGAGGAGTTACAGACGTCTGCTTGCATTTTGTTATTGCATTGTTATTATTATTATTATTATTATTATTAGTAGTAGTAGTAGTAGTAGTAGTAGTATTTCATTATTATTACAAATGTTTTACTCATACTAATTACTATTCTTTATTACTCTATATTTTTACTAAATATATATATATTTTTTTCAGCATAAAAATAAATCAAATACACATTCAAATGTTTGTCGCTGTCTTTGACATATTGTCACCTTGGAATTATAAGGTTCTATCTGCGTTCTGAATGATTTTGAGATATTGAGCTTCAAAGTTTTTGCATTCTATAGCAAACAGTTTGTGTGTAACATTTTTTTTTTAAGTTTAAAATGTAAACAACTTATAATAAAACATCCCACAATGTAAATAAGTTGTCATTTAATAAGAATGTCAATAACTAAATTTTGACAAAAATGTCAGTTAGAACATTATAATTCTAAGATGACGATATAGAAAGTCAAATATAGATTAATGATATTCACTGCTACAAAACATAATTATATAAGAAATGTATGTCATGTAGTGTGTTTGCGAGTCTGTGTTGTGATTGTTGTGCTGTATGAAGTGTAATGGGCTTGCTGATGAGTTGGTTAGTTTGTGAACAGCAGCACTACATGTATGCGAGAGTTTGAACGCAGCTGGGAGTTGAAGAGTCTAATCTAGCATTAAGCTGGTAAGTGTCATAAGTGGTTATCATTCCCAACACTTATTATGAGCCAAGCGCTTCAGTGTTCTATAAAGAAAGTGCAACAATAAAAAAAAAAAAATCAATAATAATGAGTGTGACATGTCAAAATGATTTCACAATGTTTCCAAGCCATCAAGCAATTCATTAAATGGAGATTTAAAACATAGCTGATGTGTTCATTAAGAGTTGCATACAGATTTAGGCCTCGTAGATCATGTATACACGAGCGACGGCACCAATGGGAGACCCAACGCTTCCTTTTCCGCCTTTTCTCTGTAGGATTGAAATTATGGCATTGCCTCAGGAGCATTCGCTGAGACACACAAGAGCGAGCAGGAGCCAGCGTTCATAGAAACAGCATAATCTCTAGTTAAATCTTTTTACTTGAAGGATTAACTGGAATATCAAAGAGCAGGATGCAATATCACTAAACAAGAGGATGGGGAAGCCAGATAACAGTTGTGAATTCAGCCAGAAGCGGGAATCTGCTCTCTTGTTCTGTTCACCCGCAGGCGACTTCAGGGTGAGTCTTATAAAGGATTACACCCCATCAAATAATGCTCTTTTCTCCTCAACATTGTATGCCTCTTTAAACACAAATTGATGCATCAGATATTCATGGATGGATGGAAATCTGTGACAGATAACATTCCCCTTGACTTTACGCGCTCTGACAAACATCACCTCATAAACAATATTTACATAAAATATCTTGGCACATTCTAGATATGATTTTCTTCAAGGGCAGTGGGCTTTTAGAAATCAAACGCTTTAAAATTCTAAAATGCCAATTTTTGATTTTGATTTAAAACTTAGATTTTACAAAAAAACTAAATTGAATTATGGAAATGTAAAAAATAAGAATAAAAAGATAAATAATAATAGCAGTAGTAGTATTAATATTTACCCAAACATACACTACCTGACAAAAGCCTTGTCGTCGATCTAAGTTTTAGGAACAACAAATAATAACTTCAGTTCTAGTTGATCATTTGGTATCAGAAGTGGTTTATTTGAAAGGCAAAGGCCTGTAGATTATGCTTATTTTACCAAAATAAAACATGATCATGCCTTGATTTTTAATTATTTAATTAGGACAGTATGGTCTGACTTTGCTTAGACAAAAGTCTTGTCACTTAACAGAAATAATGTACAGAATATAAAGTCATGGTGCAGTGGAAAGAGAATTAATATTGTGTATGACTCCCATGAGCTTGGACGACTGCATCCATACATCTCTGCACTCAAATAACTTATTAATAAAGTCATCTGGAATGCCAAAAAAAGTGTCTTGCAGGACTCACAGAGTTCATCAAGATTCTTTAGATTCATCTTCAATGCCTCCTCCTTCATTATACCCCAGACATGCTCAATATTGTTCATGTCTGGTGACTTGGCTGGCCAATCCTGAAGCACCTTGACCTTCTTTGCTTTCAGGAACTTTGATGTGGAGCCTAAAGTATGAGAAGGAGCGCTATCCTGCTGAAGAATTTGCCCTCTCCTGTGGTTTGTAATCTAATGGGCAGCATAACTGTTTTGAAACCCCAGGCTACTTATGTTGTCATCCGCTCTGCAGATCTCTCGCACACCCTCATACTGAATGTAACCCTAAACCATGATTTTTCCTTCACCAAACTTGACTGATAACTATGAGAATCTTGGGTTGTGCACTTTTTGCTGGATGCAGGACAAGATGAATGCAATCATGTCTTAATCACTGACCCAATAGATCCAAATAGGGTTCCAATAGGTTTTCTGCAGTATTTGGGATGATTTGGGATGCAGTTCGACAGAAGATTCATAGGAAAAATCTACCTTCTGCCACTTTTCCAATTGATCAAATAGAAGTCAAGTTATTATTTGTTGCTCTTACATCTGGAATAGACAACATGACTTTTGTCAGATAATGAAGCTTTTTCACACATTATAGCATTGTTGTTCTATTTTTAAGCAAGTGCATTCAATTAAAAAAGAAAGGAAGGAAGGAAGGAAGAAAGGAAGGAAGGAAGGAAGGAAGGAAGGAAGGAAGGAAGGAAGAAAGAAAGAAAGAAAGAAAGAAAGAAAGAAAGAAAGAAAGAAAGAAAGAAAGAAAGAAAGAAAGAAAGAAAGAAAGAAAGAAAGAAAGAAAGAAAGAAAGAAACAAACAAACAAACAAACAAACAAACAAACAAACTCAAACAAACAAACAAACAAACAAACAAACTCAAACAAACAAACCATCAAATCAAAATGAATCGATGAAAGCACAGTGAATAGTTTCAGCTTCAATATCCTCTTCAAACACCAATAGGAGTGAAAATTCACCACCTTAAAAAGTGAAAATTCCTCACCAAACGTTTAACAAAACACAACCACCAGGACACAAAAGCACCAGTTTTAAAATAGCATGCGGTTTGTTTGAACATTCGTGAATCATCTTCTCTCTATTATTCAATGGCAACAAGCTTGTATTGGCTCCAGCTTTGTGTTTCATCAAGGCAATGCAGCAAAGTCTCAACTTCGTTGGACACATTAGAATTGTCAGCCATACTTTGAGAGAACTCATCAACTCAACTCAACACTTAATTATGTGTTAATTATGCAAGCTGTAAAGAGACCAACATATCCAGTAATTATCATTCTGAGTTGCCAAACAAGTGATCACAGACTTTGATGCCAGTCATTATTTCCCTTTTAAGATGGTCACCACACATCGATTTCACAGAGTTTGGTGGAGATCAATTGGCTTCATTTGAGCCCCGAGTCACTGAAAGGGGGCGAGATGTGTCTCGAATCAGCCGGGTCAGTGATTAAAACATGATTGCATTCATCTTGTCCTGCATCAAGCAAAAAGTGCACGCCGCTTCGGTTTCGTCTAATGGTTAAGCCCCACTTTGTTCAGAGCGACTGGCTTTTCCTTTCGACTGGCTTTTCGCATAAGAGGGTGACTTTAATCATTGTTCTTTTTGGTTTGGTTTGATCAGATTAGAGTAAAGACCAAAACAAGCTCAGACATCTAACCAATCAAACAAATGAGCTAATATACCTTTTAAAATTGTGCTTTCAAATCAATATTTCTCATCTAATCTTGTCCACGATATTACTCTTTAAAATGGAAATTAAAGTATTATTACACCCAAAATGCAGTTTTTCAAATATGTAAAAAATATATTCTTATGCATGTTTTATTACAACATATGTTTAGTTTTGTTCCTAAAACATTTACTTTGACAAACAAACAACTAAACACCTACATGCATACAAACATACATACATACACAAATTGTGCAAAATATGTAACACATTGTTTATACTAAAATACTGCCCTTCTAAACTTTTTAAATAATAATAATAATAATAATAATTCCTGAATACATATTAATTATATTCAATCATCATATTAAGTTGCAAGACTTTCATGTAAGGTTAGGAATGTTGCATAATACACAATGCACAAACACATGCAAAGCTAATCCAAAATTCTTCAACTTAGAATTATGTACATAAAATAAAATCATAATCAAAATGTATTAAATTTACATGTCTCTTCCTGTGCATTTGTGAGTTTTAAAAACATTTTAGCTTTCTAGCATCAAAAATGACCAAATCTATACAAAAAAATGGGTGTACTCCTCCCAATGTCCTTTTAAAAGGCTGATTTATACTTCTGCGTCGAGTGATCTGCGTGACCCCACGGTGCAAGCCTTGCGCATAGTCATCATTTACACTTTGGCATGAGGTTTGTGTTGCTCTACAATAACACTTCCGAAACGTTAGCTGGCAGTAGGTTTTTTTGTTCTACTGTCTTGAGTTTCTTAGCAGGTGTTTTGTTTTTTCAGAACACTATAAGTAGCTAAAACACACTTATTCAGAGGCCGGAACCGGTTGTTGCTAGTTTGGATACATTTGTGGCCGAAAGTTAATGAGAATTATTTCTATTATTTATAAAAGTTCCCATTTATTGTATTTTATTAACGTCTAACCCCACCCCACCCCTAAACTCAACCGTCACAGTAACGTAAAAACAGTTGTTGTACAGATCATTACTTATGTTATCTATTAAATTACCCAATAAACTGTGTGTTTTAACACCTACCCCCACCCCAAACCTAAACCCAACCATCACAGTACTGTAAAAATATTAATTATTGTTATACAGTGTCATAAAAAAATGCAGCTTTATTAATGTGCATATCGCACTTCCGGCCAGCCGCATATCCGATCTAGACTTTACCGCGGGAACCAGCAGACATGCAACAACTTTAATCATAAGGTAAACACAAAACAAATGTCTCCATCTGGAGCTCCTTCACAGGACTCACTCTTGTAAACAATCACTTCATCGGGCTTGTGGCTCTCAGCACCATCCACGCCTGTCACCATTACCAAGCCGACCAATCACAGAGCTTGCACTGCATGACGTTACGGCGTGTAGTTACATTTTTTTGAGGGATGAACGTCAGCTTCGGAGTCAGCCACGGTGAGGGCTATGTGATCACGCGAAGACTGAGCCAGAGTATACGTGTGCGCGACGCAAGTATAGGGGCACACCAAACGCGTTGAGAGGCACCTTTTCTTAATGATTTACTAATGGTCGTGAGCGTTGTGCATGCTGCTTATGCGCCCTGCATGCCCCGCATTTTAACTGCCTGCTGCACCTCGCATTTTTGACATTGCGCTGTGCGCTCGCAGTTGAAAAAAAGTCAACTCTGAGTGAAAAAAGCATCTTCCTCATTGTCCAATCAGATGAAAGCAGAGGCGGGGTTTCAGTTGAGGTGCCTGCAGTGTTTGTGTTGTCAAGACAACTACGGAGACTTTTGAAGACGGAGGAGAGACTTGCTGTTTTGAGCTATCATGTTCTGTATGAATCACAATTCTTGAATTTCACAATATTGTTACATTTTAAAATGATATTATTATCAACAGCAACACTCGCAACAATATGCAGCTGATTCAGTCGTGGCCTCGTGACACAAAAAGCGCACCTTGCTTCTTTTTTTCTTATCAACAAAAAAGTCAGTGTGGTGCGCCTCACGTTTTTTAAGCGTAAAAGCGCTTTCAGTGTGATCGGCCGCTTAATGAGCCTTAAACCAATCAGATAAAAGCCACATTGCACCAACCAATCATATCATACTTTTGATCCAATCAGTGCTGTTTTGCCTTACAATAAGGGTGGGAACAGAGTAACTTTTGTCTCACTTACAGTGTAATACTTTAACTGAAAAAAGAAACAGGTTCGGTTCCTATTAGTTTTGTTGTGGCCACAACAGATTAGCTTGAAAAAACACAAGTGATAGGCAGCGCATGCTTATTTTGATGACATCCCTATGTTTTGGCCATGCAATCATATGTTGAAGGAACAATTCAAATCTTACTGATACCATTTTTTTTTACATTAGGTTGTGTGCCTATGGGTCAGAGACAAGACATCCCTACTTAGTGTCTGCTTCAAATTCAATTATATACACATTAAATGCAAGCAAAGAGTCTGATTGTGCAGCTTTTGAAGAAATACTATTCCATCGTCATTCAGTGTAACCGATATATTTACATGTAAAAGTGAAATACTTATTAATTTATCAAAAATGGATGCTCTATATACATGATCATAATAAATATATTATAATTTAATGTGGGATTGAGAATGAAGTATAAAAATTTAAATGTCGAAAGTAATAATAATAATAATAATAATAATAATAATAATAATAATAATAATAATAATAATAATAATAATAACATATTTATATGGGATTGAGATTAAAGTATACAAATTTTAAATGTCAAATAACTATTTCTGCTTTCAGTGACATTTCATGATTATTTTGTCTATGATTATTTTATATTATTTTGGGGAAGAAAAACAAAACTCACCTACTGTATGTTCCACAACAAAAGGAGAGTCATCGGGTGTGGAACAGCACGAGGGTGAATAAACTATTCCTTTAAGTAGGACATCAGTGCCAGACCGGAATGCTTGTTCACCTCGGGTTTTATGCGTCTGAGGGTTCAGTTGCAATACTTTCAGCTGCTTATAAATTCTCTGGCTTCAGCGGCCTCATGCTTTCATTTGCCGGAGCATTGATCTCCGACTGGATCGCAGATCACAAAGCGTTATCGTTCCGCCATTCTTCACAATGTGGCAGCAATACATTAAAGTACACTGCCACCGCCAGATTAGGGTTAAAGTAAAGGCTCGAGTCAAAGTTTTATGTGCATATCTCTTCTCTATGGGAGCTTAACATTAAAAGGAATATCACGTCTATCACTAGCAGTAAACAATGATAGAAAGACAGCGGTCCGCAGCAGGAAGCTTAACCTTGGCAACACTAAAACTTTTAAAGTACGTTGCTGTATTGGGGATTGTACTTTTTATTTATTTATTATTTATTTTCTTTTCAGCCTGGACTTTTTCCTAAGCTCAAAAGTGTACTTTTGGTGTCAAGATTACATTAGATTCCTGCTGTCAACAGCATTTAAAATCACGCATTGGAAATACACTAGTTCAAAGCGTCTGGATTCAAACCGAATGCTTAATTCATTTTTTTCTACCCTGCGTTTTTAGCGCTGATTTAATGGGAATAACAGCTGCGCACGACGGCTTTTAATATTACAAGTGTACTTGTCGCAGGTTGATTTAGGAAATAGCTCCGATTCGGAACAGCTAATTGCATTTTCATTACGTCGAGTCAAACATGGGCGTCAATATAAGACTAAAACGCCAAACTGTTGATTATAAAAGCTGCTCTGTCCGGCTTTGAAGTTTCAGGATGTGCGGCTCCTTTCTCAGCCAGAGATGTTTCATTATTCATGCGTTTTAATTCATTTCAGGAGGCCTAGCCCACTAACCAGTTGATGTGAAGTGACAGAAAGACTGAATAAGATTAAATTATCCTCTTCGTGTGATTTGCTGCCTTCCGAGCCCCTCCCACCTCCATCAACAGCGCCCGTGTCTCAGCCGGGCCCAGTCGCCTGTCTTTGTTTTAACTCTCCAAGCCTCAAGCGTATGCAAATGAATTTGGCACTTGACGTTTGAAGCGTAAGATGAAGAAAAATTCCCCAAGTGCAAAATCAAATAGATAAGAGGCAGGATTCCTCACTTTGCAGGAAATGTGTGTTTTGACTGGCTCTGTCTTTCATGTCGTCTCTTTAAACTTAAGCAGTCAAGGGCAGCTGGTTTGAAAGACGCTTCATTTTCAATATCCAATTGCATTGATGGTATTGTGCCGTTAATATCCTGCATCCAGTGTGAATGGAAAGGTGAGGGATTTTTACAAAAACGAAAACAGTCAGAACTCAGAAATAGTGACTGACAGACAGAGATACGACGGACGGACGGACGGACGGACGGACAGACAGACAGACAGACAGACAGATAGATAGATAGATAGATAGATAGATAGATAGATAGATAGATAGATAGATAGATAGATAGATAGATAGATAGATAGATAGATAGATAGATAGATAGATAGATAGATAGATAGATAGATAGATAGATAGATAGGTTGATAGGTTGATAGATAGATAGGTTGATAGATAGATAGATAGATAGATAGATAGATAGATAGATAGATAGATAGATAGATAGATAGATAGATAGATAGATAGATAGATAGATAGATAGATAGATAGATAGATAGATAGATAGATAGATAGGTTGATAGATTGATTAATTCATTGATTGTTGATGCGTTGCTACTTTGTGGAACTAAAATAGACCGTAATATTGACCAACTAAAAGCTGGTCTAAAGTCCAGTGCAGAGTGTGTCTTTCCAAATGCGTACACAATGCTTAATACACACAGGATGTACAGCAATACACAAATATATCTACATATTCAAAAAATTTAAGAATTAAAATGTTACAAAAATTACTATTTTCTACATAAATATTAAAACCATGCCTTCTTCATGTCGGGGTTTTTCAGTTTATTCTTGACAATTTGCATTTGTATAATGTTATTATTAGCAATATTATTTAATATATGCATATTTATATTTGTTTTAATAAAAACAAGTTTACATTTGTCCACCTGTCAGGTTTTGGAGGCATGTGCATCACCATTTGGGACATAATAATAAGAATAGGACGTGTGTTTGGATATAACTCAGTTTTTTGACCACACTTCATTATTATTTCTCATTTATTTGTTAGCTGGAACTTAAAACTGAATTTAGAAATAGTTTTGAAACAAATCTTTGCCCTTAACAAATGAAATTAAATATGTAGGCTAATGGATGTCTTCAGTGGAGTGTGTACAACACGGTTGCCTTATCCACAAAAGTAAAGGAGTAAAGAGTAAAAGTAAAGTAAAGAGAAAGTAAAGAGGCTGAATAGAGGAGGCTCGTTCGTTCTTTATCCTTGTGCAGATGGTCAGTTTAATTGTTTTCTTGCTAGTGAAGCGTTCAGTTTTTCCAATTACAAAGTTCGCCATGTAAATAGCAAATTTGCCAACTGACTCTTAAAGGGAATGGGAGATGAAACTCTGATTGGTTTAATGGATGTTTTGCTCAAAACACACCCATAAGTCATTAATAGGCCCAACCCAGTTAGACCATGTGTCACGGCGCAAAGCGTATTTTTCCGTCTTTAAAAATGGCATAAAATAGGTGTATTCGGACAAGGCCCTAATGCTTTTGTATCATGAGCTTTAGACTTTGCGCCTAGGTCATTAAAATAGAGCTCTAGAGAGTGAATGTGAAAGTTGTGGCTCTAAAATGACAATGCTTAAATGTGCACACATATAAATATACAGTATTTTACATGATAAATGCCAAAAAATGATATTATAAATTAATATAATTTTATGTATTTAAAACATCATTCAATGCAGATTTTTTTCTGAGTGCTTTTAACAATAGACAGCCCAAGGTAACAGGGATTTCTCTGATTACTGGATTCTCGTCATGATCAGTAATTGTGCTGGTTGGCTTTATGATTATAAGAACTGCTGATTTTCACTGGGAACCTTGGAATAAAACATGATTTTTTTTTTCCACTAAGCAATATTCCACAAATTAACTATGGCTTCCACCATCTCAAAACGGTTTATACATGATTGTTAAAAATCAATTTCCCTATGATGAAAATAAATGGGATTTTTACTTCCGTTACTTGCCTTTTGTGTTTGAATATAAAAAGTGGAGAAGTTTAGCAGTACAAAAGGAAGAGTAAGAAGGAAAGCTGTTTAGAACTTCTCTCTGAGCTCTTTAGATTCAAGCCGTACAACATGATTGCACAAAAATAAGCAACACAATTCTTTTCAAGTAATCACTCTTACCTATTCAGTCTTACATTATACATAGTCTGCCTCTGATCAATGTTTTATACAACCTGACAAACAATGCCATATATTCCTATCATCTGGCAGATGAAAATCAATGATTAGATGCTACTGTAGTATTAGATACCAAGGTTGAACTGACGGCCTCGCTCTCTAGCTTAGATGTTGCTTTGGTATATTTTTCATTGACACATTACTCATGCACGTATTGCTTCATAATGAAGTGATGTGGCTGCTCAGAGATCTGCTTAGAAAATATAGGAAACTGATGCATTCTGTTCAATTATTTATCACAAGGAAGGGATGCTGGTATAAAGTGAATAAAATCACATGGCACAGGGAAAATCATTTCATAGTAGAATGTGTAGAGAATGAAAAGAGAACTGATGTGCAATTCATTCAAAGATTCTTTCTTTTGAATATTTATCTATCTATCTATCTATCTATCTATCTATCTATCTATCTATCTATCTATCTATCTATCTATCTATCTATCTATCTATCTATCTATCTATCTGTCTGTCTGTCTGTCTGTCTGTCTGTCTGTCTGTCTGTCTGTCTGTCTGTAATAATATTAATTCATTAATTCATTTATTTTCTTGCCGGCTTAGTCCCTTTATTATTCTGGGGTTGCCACAGCAGAATGAACCGCCAACTTATCCAGCATGTTTTACGCAGAGGATGCCCTTCCGGCCGCAACCCACCTCTGGGAAACATCCACACACACTCATTCACATTCATACACTACGGACAATTTAGCCTACCCAATTCACCTGTACCACATGTCTTTGGACTGTGGGGGAAACCGGAGCACCCGGAGGAAACCCACGCAAATGCAGGGAGATAATAATAATAATTATTATTATTATTATTATTCTAAATTAAATAAAAATTATATTAACTTACATTAAATTAAATTAAATAATTTGTTTATAAATACAGTTTTGTTAATGCTAAAACTTTCTTATATTATTTATTATTAAATTAACATTAATAAACATTCTAAAATATCTAATAGGTCTTCAGTTATCCTTGTTATGATCACCAGCGATTGACCGGCTGCAGATCTGCATTTGGATCCACACTCCCTTGTCAGCGTCCGCTTCACGTTATAATCCTTTTCTTTTTAATACATAATAAATTATTATTATTATTATTATTATTATTATTATTATTATTATTATTATTATTATTATTATTATTATTATTATTATTATTATTATTATTATTATCAATTCAATTCAATTCAATTCAATTCAATTCAATTCAATAGTTTGCTTGTAAATACAGCAGCTTTGTTAATGCTAACACTTTATTATATTATTCATTAATAAATTAACTAACAAACATTCTAAAATACCAAACAGGTATTCAGTTATCCTTTTCTTTTAATACATAATAAATCATTAATATTATTATTTTAGTTTTATTTTAAATTTGTATTATTATTATTAGTAGTAGTATTATTAGTATTAGTATCATTATTATCATTATTATGATCAATTAAATTAAATTAAATTAAAATAAATTAAATTAAATAATTTGCTTATAAATGCCCTTTGCTGAACCTACTTTATTATGTTATTCATTAATACATTAACATTAACAAACATTCTAAATTATATAACAGGTCATCAGTTGATCTACAGTACATTTGAATAGCTACACATATGAAATCACATGCTTGTAAATGTTTACTAATGAAGCTGAATATTTAATTATCAACAGACAGTAGTTTAATAATTTACAAATCTCATTAAATGTCCAACCCATCTCATAAACTTTTAACAGAAATAAAAAAGCAAACATAAAATCTAAAAATCAAAGCTACTCAAGGCACTTTACACTGATTTAAGGCCTGGGCTTTAGATGCTCTAAATGCATCTCTACGTACAAACACACATAAATCTCCCTGAGCCGCATTGCCGATTTTTCTGGTTCTGAATTGTAACACTTACCCTTTTGAACGCAGTGAAAGCCTCACAGAAGTAATGCCATTGAAAGAACATGCGATCCATAGAAGCATAATACATTTATCGCACGCATAATGTCAATAACAGGCCGAGCAGACAGAGCGGCTAGCCATAATATGCAAGCGTAATGTACAATGCGACTAATACAGTCTATTTTCCAGGCACCGGTTTTGATGTTGCTTCAGTACCGATGCTGTTTGATGGGCTGTAAATCTGCTTTGTGCTGAGCAGACCGGGACACATTCCTTACGGCTAATTCACTTCATAGATTAGCACGTCCAGCGAATACATGTGTTCAGCCCTGGGAGATGGACAGCACTTGAGCGCTTTGTGAGAACAGAGCTCATTTCATTGTGTGGATGATTGGCTTCTCCTGCTGGAGATAATGACTGTGCCCTCCTTTGACTTTGAGGCAGTGACCTGAAATAAGGCCCACAAGTGAAACCGGAGTCCGGCTGAACCTGTGTGTGATTAAGGTCACCCAGACAGACCACATTTTCTTGACCCCCTGCTCACATCGACCACAGCTCCAATCCATCGGGGAGTCTTTTGTAGCTCTCGTCACAATGCAAACATCAGGCCTCGGATGAACGGTTGATGCTGAGGTACTCAAACCTCATCTTGTAGCCTTTTCTTTTCAGGGTTTCTTTTCTTTCTTTTTTTTTTTTTGGTAAACAATGCTCATCCATATTGGACTTTCCACTGTGTTTCATAAAAGATTTGCTTCTACTCTAAAAGCTAAAAATAGCCATTAAATTACAGCACAAAAAAGTGTTGCCTACATACGGTGCAATTAATAAATCACACACAAATTACAATGGCATTCATTAAAAGACTACAGACAAATTTAATTAAAGGGACAGCTCATCCTAAAATGAAAATCTCATCATCATTTACTCCTTCCATTTGAGTTTCTGTCTTCTGTTAAACAAAAAATAAGATATTTTCTTTTAAGCTAGCGGTTTTAAACATTCTTCAAAATATCTTCCTTTAGGTTAAACAGAAAAATGAAAATCATAAAGGTTTGGAACCACATGAGGTTGAGTATAATGGTGGGTTCATTTGAATTTTTGAGTGAACTATGTCTTTAAAGGCAAACAAGCGTCTCTCATTTGATACAAAAACAATTGTTTTCATACCAGTTTAGCAGCCAAATGTTATATTGTGAATATTTTATGAAAACAAGGTTTTGTACTTTACTCATGTTCCAGTATCCATGTAAAACATCATCATTTGGCAGCGAGGTTTGTCAGTGCAACTGTCACAGACTTTAGAAATGACCATTTAAATGGAGCAGTATAACGTTTTTGCTACTGTATGTATTTTGGGCAAGCAAGATGTTAAGACATAATCACAGATTTTGTAAAATTCATTTTTATTTAAATATGGCTGCTTGTTTAGAAAATATTAAAAGCAACCTTATTTCTTAGCATTTTTTTTTAATAATGCATTGACTGGCACACAGCTAAATAGCCAGTCAGTGCAGTAATATGAACTCTGAACCCTCAATGGAGAAATATCACATCCAACTTGCAACTGTGTGACCATGTAATTAGGCATACAGGAGGGATGACATTCTTTTTTATCCTTTTCTTTTTAATAACTAATAAATTTGTAATGTATTCATCACTAGAGCCTATAATTTATTTTACTTTATTATACATAATTGGTTGTATGATGAAGTCCCAATTAGTGCTGCTCTTTTCTTTGCTTTCCCATCTATTCTGCTTACAAATTGCTGGGGATTAGTAGATTTAGTGTCTTATGCTTTTGTAACACATTTAATTTAATTATTTGATAATAATAATAATAATAATAATAATAATAATAATAATAATAATAATAATAGTTTATTATGTACTAAAAAGAAAAGGATAACTGAAGACCTGTTAAAAATTTTAGAATGTTTGTTAATATTAATTTATTATTGAATAATTTAATTTAATTTACTTGGGTTTTATTTTATTTTATTATTTTTAATAATGCATTGACTGACACTCTGCACAGCTAATAGCCAGTCGGTGCAATAATATGAACTCTGAACCCTCAATGGAGAAATATCACATTGACTATGTAATTAGGCATACAGGAGGGATGGCATTCTTTTTTATCCTTTTCTTTTTAATTACTAATAAATTTGTAATGTATTCATCATTGCAGTCTTTAATTTATTTTACTTTATTATACATAATTGGTTGTAAGATACAGTCCCAATTAGTGCTGATCTTTTACTTGCTTTCCCTTTTCAAATTAGTGGAGATTGCTCCTGTTGCAAATTAAATTAAATTAAATTAAATTAAATTAAATTAAATTAAATTAAATTAAATTAAATTAAATTAAATTAAATTAAATTAAATTAAATTAAATTAAATTAAATTAAATTAAATTAAATTAAAATTTTAAATAAATAATTGTAATAAATAAATAATAATTGTAAAAAATTCTCGTGTTTTCAATTCACCATGTTGTGGGCTCCTTTTTTTTTGTTGTGGGCTCATTTATATATACAACTACACAAATACACTCAATAATATAGAAAATTACTCAATAATACACTTGATAATATAGAAAATTGATAATAATAAGTATCTACAAATATTGGGCTTGTTTTTGAAGCTTCGATTGCATATTCGTCTGGCAAGAGTAACTGTTTTTGTTCTATCTACACTGAAATGCAAAAACAAAACAAAGTCTGTTAAGACTAAATAAAGTCTCAAGCATTTCTCCGTTTTCGAGGAGAAGTGCAAATGCTTGATGTAACCCTACCAAAAGCTGTACATTTTGAAGCAAAAAAAGCAAACATAACCTAAGCCTATCTGTTTTCCGATGCCTTGATAAAAGTCGCAAGGGAATTTTTAAAGCATATTCAGCGTGCTAACTTACCAAGGACAAGCATTCAGTCATGACCACAGTGCTAAAACCGGCATGTCGAGTAATTAGTAAGATGGCTACTCATGAAAAAAGACACTGGGCCGGAGCTCGTGCTGAATGTTCCCAGCTGAATATGGCCTGTAATGTGAGATTTATGAGTTTCAACACAGGAGTTTACTCTAAATTCATCTCCTTGCTGTGCCCTATCGGGGCGTCAAAGTCAGCTTTTTTTTTTTTTTTTACTTTAAAGTGTCCTGTCGCCGCTGACCAATATTCCGTGGTGGCCTGGTGTAGTATAACAGATGACTATTGCACTTTTTCACTGCCGCTGAAGGCAACGGAGGACGGTTTATTGACGGCAGCGGTTACTCTGATGAAACGCATATGGATGAACAGTAATTACTAGAAAGATGGTTACATTTTTAAGGCTTCATCATGGAAATACATAAAGCTTTGCTGTTAATGCTGTTTTAGATTGGCATTTGAAAAGTGCTTTGAAATCGAGTTAAGAAATAGTGTAATTAATGTTTTGCTCATTGTTAACTAAACATGTTAACTAACAGGATAGTGTAAATTCTTAATGTAAGTTAGTGTAAAGTTTTTTTTAAAGAAGTCTACACATTTTTTATTATTTTGTTTTAGATTTGACCTAAATTATTAAGGGAAATATACATTAGAATGAACAGGTATAAAATCTTCATTACAGAAACTGTCAATACATTGGTGTTTTATATTCTGAATGTACTTTGAAACCGAGTTAAGAAATAGTGTAAATAATGTGTTGCTCATTGTTAACTACACATCTGAACTAACAGGACAGTGCAAAGTGTTGACTATTTTTTTATTTATTTTTAATTAATATTTTAAATAAGTCTACATGATTTTAATTGTTTTTTTTTTTAGATTTGATCTAAATTATTAATATGCATGAAAAAGTACAGGTATAATATTGTTATTACAAATACTGTCAATATGTTAACATTTTACATTTAATAAATGAGCAATACTCATTAGTTGTTTTACCTGTT
Organism: Danio aesculapii; assembly: GCF_903798145.1. Classification (NCBI taxonomy): domain Eukaryota; kingdom Metazoa; phylum Chordata; class Actinopteri; order Cypriniformes; family Danionidae; genus Danio; species Danio aesculapii. Next base: position 29,257,579 of record NC_079448.1, read on the forward strand.
TTTTTTTACCAGTTGGTTTTACCTTTAACAAATATTAAATAACAAGCAAAATATTTATTACAGTATTTCTTCATCTTCAAAAATACTAATTTAAAAATGTTATGATTTTAGATTATTTGTTACATTATATGAATTAAGAAAAGGGTTAGTAAAACCTTATTTTAAAATAAAAATAGCTATAAGAATTTTAATTAATGACAGTTCTAATAACTGTTTTGCAGTATTTTCAATGTCTGACAAAATATTATCAAATTGAAACTTTAATAAAGACCTGATTACACAGATTACATACACCGCCAACCAAAAGTTTGGGGTCATTTTTTTTTTTTTTTTTAATTTATTAAATGTAAAAAAAAAAAAAAAGTGTATTTAAAGTGCTTTCTTATTGTATGTAGTTTAAAATAAAATTATTACTCCAGTAATTGTAGCTTTTATTAATATTACTATTAATAATAATAATAATAATAATAATAATAATAATAATAATAATAATAATAATAATAATAATAATAATAATTAATATCAGTGTGACTATGTACAATGTAATTCTGACTGAAGTAGTGAAGCTGAAAAGTCATTTTTAAAATCACGAGCACAAATTATTAAATTATGAAGTACTTTTGAACGGTTATTCTTTAGTGCATTTCACAATTTTACGATTTGTTCTGTATTTTTAATTAAATAAATGCAGCCTTGGTGAGCAGGAGAAAGTTGATTTAAAACCATACCAAAACCATTGATCCCAAACTTTTGACTAGTAGTGTTTTTATTCATTTTTAATTAATCTATTAAATAAGTTTACAAAATTCTAATTATTTTGTTTTACATTTCATCTAAATTATTAAAGGGAAATATACATGAGAATGCACAGGTATAATATTGTTATTACAAATACTGTCAATATGTTGATATTTTGATTATTGATACATTCAATAAAAAGTATTACCTTTAACAAATAATAAATAACAAGAAAAAACATTTGTTACAATATGTGTTTATCTTTAAAAAGTGTTGAAAAATGTTTTGATTGCTAAGATTTATAAAATAATATTTGCAGGTACACTTTTGTCACAATCACCAGCAATATAATCCTTGTAAATTACTGGTAAACACACAGATTGCCATAAAACTCCAAATCCACCAGTATATGGACTACAGATCCAGTCAAGCACCGCTCACACGCACCTGTTCTGGATTCCGCTGATTGCACACATACATAGCCGTAGGATTGTAATGGACTGATTACAAGGACTGATTACACAGCACACACACACACGGATCAGAGTCTTGTTTAACTGTATTGTAAACATTACGACGCATTTTCCTTGCCTTGCTTGTTTTGACCCTCGCTTTGTTTTGTTTGTTTTACTGTTTATTCCTGTCTGCAGCCTGCTTTCTGACCATCCACCTGTTTATGAACACGACTCTGAATTTGCCTGCATGTTTGACTGTGTTGACCATTGCTTGCCTGATCATTCTTGTTCATAAACCTGCATTTGGATCCACATCTCAATTGTGAGCCTTCCCATCACATTACAACTTTATTTTATTTAATAGTATGTAGTAAACGTTATTTTAACACTAAAAATGTTAATTAATTAGTTCTAGTAACAGTTCTGTCGTATTTGTAATGTCTGACAAAAATATCAAATTGAAGACCTTGTCACAAAGAGGATTAATAGTAAATATATCTAAATAAGATATATTTATTTTTAATATTATTATATTTTACATTTTTAAAATCATTATAAATGTAAATGTATAGCAGAATCCCACTATGATAACACAAAGAAACACTTTTAGCTTCATATAATTATTTCTTCTTTCTATTTATATCTAGTTCTTCTTTTTTTCAGCACTGACAGGCACTCAGATTCACTCGACTCTAAGGAGCACTTACAAGCAGCAGACCAAAAAAGCTGCAGCATAGTAAAAAAATAAAACTGAACAATATAGTTCTGTGGACTCTAATATACTTAATGTTATGGTTATCTTGTCGTGAATATCCTTTACCAGTCAGCAGTACTGTCTGTCTAAGCATCCAAGACAATCACACACACACTTAATGTACTGCAGCTCTGGGATGAACCCGAACCGTCGCTCCAATAAATCCTGCAGCTGAGCTCCTGTAAACTCTTTGTGTCTTGATTTAGAGCTATCAGGCTGTAAATCAAGTTAGACAGAGCTGCCAGTCCACAGGCACTCTCGCCTGTGTTTAATTACTACAGATTGACTCCCTCATCAGAGTCCGACACGTGCGAAAGAAAGACCACGAGCGACGGCGCTGATTTAATATCATTCAGCATGATAGCTTTGTTGTGTCACTAGTATGTCTTTACACCGGAGGTCCTTGCCACACACACACAAAAAACAAATAGAAAACAGGCACAGCAACCACTCAACACTTAAAGCCTGACAGCACTTTAGTCAGACTTCAAACTACGTGTGACTGCAGCAAAATGACGATCTGCTCTGGTGAAGGCTGAGGTGAATATATTTCATCTTCTGAGATCTAACAGCAATGCTTTAGATTACAGCCCGCAAAATACAGTGTACTGTAAGCAAACCACATATACAGTGTACTTTTTTCTAATCAGGGATTTTCTTGGCTTAAAATGATGCAGAGATGGCATCACGATCATGATTTTTTGAAACAAACACGTTTCTACTTTAAATTAAGTGGCCTTAACTACTATGTACTATAATATAATACAAATATACTTATACAATATACTTAATGTGTTCATAATGCATTACCACAAACATTCTCGGGTGGAATATGGGTAAGGTTATGGAGGTATGGGTAAGTTTAAGGTGTAAGGGATGGTCAATAGTGTAATTATAAATGTAATTGGATAAATTAATTATATATAATTACATGCATACATATAATGTAAAAACAAGTGCTTGTACAATAAGTCAAGGGTGTAGAATAAGCACCCCACTAATATCAACAGATTATAAAAATGTCCCTACCAATAATTTAATCGTCTCCAAAATAAAATAATGCTCTGTCGAAATTTTCCAATCAGGCTTACTGTGTAAAACTCAGGTCAAACATGGACATAAGCAGCTACATTTCAAAGCAAAGTGTCAGTCACTTGAAGTCAAGTTCGCTTCAAGTCCACCATAATAGTAACCGTGGATGTGCAATTAATAAAAAAATTGTTTTGATTTTGGCCTCAATGATGATTATGAAAAACAACAATCAAGATAAAATGTTTATTGTGTCATATGCCTCCCCCTTTCCAGAAGTCTGCATTCATTCCTTGTCAAAGTAAAATCATGTAAATTTACTGTTGTACCATAATTGTATTTGATTATGTATTTATTTAAGTTTTTTTTTGTTTGTTTGTTTCAGAACATGTGCTGTTCTGATTGCACGCCCAAAGAAGGAAAAGAACATGAACATGTAAAGTCATCTTTTAGCTTAAATGGCAATATTATACTTGCAAACAATGTGTTCAGATGTGGCGGTAAGTGATTATGCACAAATAAGCCCTCAGTAAATGGAAGTCCTTATTAAACTAACTTTTTGTCAGACAATCCTACATTTTAAATGTGAAATTACATTTAAATTTCACAATGAAGGGGGGGGGGTCAAATAGGTCCCCACCAATATCAAAAGCAAATCTACTTCCTTGCAATAAATACACTGTAACAAATCATTACTCTCAGTGTAAGTGCATATTAGTTAAGGCCACTTATTATGAAGTGGAACCACAAACCCATTTTGCATTATTCTTGCAATCAAGTAAAACATTATCTAAATTTAGTAAGGCTAACATAAAATGTAATTAAAAACATGGCCAGTGCTTGAGAATAACTTGCGATCTGTCGATAAATGTGACTGTCTGATTTGTGGTAAAAAGTGAAGGTGGTACAACATTTGTTGGAGTTGGTAGGAAAAAGCCCTGATAATAATAGTATATCTAAACAGTCAGTACATACAAGTATGAGGTAAAGGTGGAAACAAGCCCCATTTAAATTCACAGTCCGTTATGATTTAGAATTTAGCATGTATGCTTCTCACCTTATAAAATGGCGCCAACTCTATATTCCCAACAACACCATTAAATCAAAGAGCATTTGATGATTTTCAGTTTGCATGGCATTGTGTACTGTACCATTATAGTGCAATTCATATGAAAACAGCTTCACAAGTTTACTAAAGGATGTCTCTAAATTGCCCTTGTCTGAATAGTGGCAAGACAAAAGTAAAGCTTAATGGCATTTTTGGCACACCATATCAAATTTTTATAACTGGTACATTAGCTCAAAATAAATGTTAAAATCGGGGGATGATTTTTAACACTAATTTAATCTTCGTTTCACAAATTAGAAATACATTTATTTCTTTACTTTTTATGTTTTCAAAAAACAAACAATTGAAAAACTTTGCTCTGTGTTACCTCTTTCGACTTTTTCCCCCATATTGATTAATGTAATCCATTACTTGCAAGGGCTTCTAAAACCAAAGTAAGCTTTATTCAGTACAAACCTCAAGCACTAGAATTCTGACTAGGACCAGGACAAAAGAGCACATCTCTCTAGATTTAGAGTCACTGCGCTGGCTCCCTGTCAGGTTGCAGATAGATTTCAAAATTCTCATGCTGACCTATAACCCCTTGTGTGGTTTGGCTCCACATTATTTATCACAACTGTTAACCGTTTATGCTTCTAGAGTATGGTCTTTTAGTGGTATCCACTACTACTAGTTTATTTTCCATGGGAGATCAGGCTTTTTCCTCTTTTACATCAAAACTTTGGAACTCTCTCACTTCTGAGATGAGACAGGCTGAATTTTTAATGTTTTCAAATCTGTTTAATCTTTTTAGAATAGATTTATTACACATCTTATATGGTGATCATTTAACTTTTAATTAGTATTGCTTGTTAGTATTGTTAGTATTGTTTCTTTGTTTACCTTATATTAGCAATTTGATATAATCTAATTATCTATTTATCTTTATTATTGATAATAAATCATAGTATCATTATCATTATTAATATTATTACTTAATTAACTTTAATACGTCTTTAAGCAATTCTCACAAGTGCAAACTTGTCTCCCAGCGCATATATTTTGTGAAAATGTGTGTTATTACAGAAAGGTTATTTGATTGTTAAGCTTTATTAGCTAAAAAATAGGATGTATTTTGGCATTATTCTAATTTCTCTGAAATTACAAAACAAATATTTTATTTGGCAGTTTCCACTGTTGTTAAATGGAGTTACCCCTTGATTCTTGTTGTCACAGAGTAAATATAACATTTCAGACCAACACAATCTCACGGCAATTCGTAACTTTTTGATTTAGTGGCTAATTCGTACGAATTCGTACAATCTAATTCGTACAATTTAGTACGATTTGCTTATCCGCCAATGACGGTTGGGTTTAGGGGTGGGGTTAGGTGCCACGCCTCATTTTTAAAATCGTACAATTTTGTACGACTGAACTCGTACGAATTTGTATGAATTAGCCACTAAACTGTCAAAACGTATAATACTTTTTTCTCGTGAGATCCGGCTGTTCAGACTGTAAATTAAAGTAGTGTTTGCTACCACCCTTGTTTTCCCAAATCTTTGATTTTGTATACTCACACATATGTATTTTACAGGTAAACTGTTATCACACATACAAACATATATGTTGATTTTATAAATTGTTTACTTATGTAAACTGTGGGCTTCAATCTAAAATCTTAAATATTAATCTAAAACATTAAATAAAAAAATATAATAATAATAATGACGAATAACTCATAATGGTGTAATTATGCAATAATCCACTTAACTGATCTATCAAAGCGACTTCTCATATTGAGCTAATTAATCAGTTATGACTCCCGGTCTGATTGTCTCAGAGCATTTTAACACATTCCAGTTGATCGCATGAGCTCAGCTGTTCATTTCAGGGACAGTGGCTCAATGTTTTGAGGGAGGAATAACATTATCCGTCCATGTGCTTGGCTTCTGCTTATTGAGATTTATCATGCCCAGCACCCATAGCACTCCAAAGGCATCGCCTTATGCAGACAGATTGCAGAACAGCCAAAGCTCATTTGCATTTAAACATGGCATGATATTAAAAAAAAAAAGTAAAACATGAAAGTATTTGAAAAACAGCAATGACCATATGAGATATTTACGCCTTTGTGAGATGTCAAAACATCAGTGAGCTTTGAAGGAAAAAAAGGCAGGCGCTTTGGTCTCTTGTGATTTCACTCTTTGTTAAAGTTTCGAAATGCGATCTAAGCCAATCTGTTCAAATATTAAAATCTCAAACACTTTCAAAGGCGTGTTTTAGGTGTATTTACAGTGTGCTGCTTGGTTTGAAAAACCCTTTGTTTCATTTTAGCAATGGGAAATGTGTTTATTTTTTTTTCCATAATAGAATGCAAGACTGCACTCAAGTAAAGTTGTTTGTCTTGTTTAGTCATTTTTGTTTATTCAGTGAAGATTCAAGTTACAACATGCATAATGTTAGAGAATATTATAATTTCAAATACATTGTTAATTTTTTTACGTTTTATTTGAGCTGTATTGTAAACATGTATAGTTCTTAACAACCCCAACAAGAATATGATGTATGTTTTGAAAGAAAAAAGTACAAGTAAATAAAGGATACGCTTTGAAAGGTGCAATTCAGATGTACAGCTTAGTTTTCATTCCTTAAATAAAACAATGCTTAAAAATCTTTTTCATAATGGAGCACAAGACTGCACCCAAGGAAAATCTTTCATCTTTTAGAGTTTGGGACTGAATAAATGAATGGATGGATGAGTGAATGAATGGATGGATGGATGAATGGATGGATGGATGAATGGGTGGATGGATGGATGGATGGATGGATGGGTGGATGGATGGATAAATGAATGGATGGATGGATGGATGAATGGGTGGATGGATAAATGAATGGATGGATGGATGGATGGATAAACTAATGGATGGATGGGTTTATCAATGGATTGGGTGATGGATGGATCAGTGTATTCACAAAACAAGGAGAGATTGAAATGAATACATAGATTGATAAATAGACAGAATGGGGATGGATGGATGGATGGATGGATGGATGGATGGATGGATGGATGGATGGATGGATGGATGGATGGATGGATGGATGGATGGATGGATAGATGGATGGATGGATGGATGGATGGATAGTTGGGTGGATGGATGGATGGATGGATGGATGGATGGATGGATGGATGGATGGATGGATGGATGGATGGATAAATGGATGAACGAACGAACAAATGAACGAACGAACAAATAAACGAATAAACGAATGAATAAACAAACAACCAAAGAATGAGCGAGGGTGTATAAAAGTGATCAAAACTAACTGTAAAGACATTTAGAATGTAAATAGACCTTATGTAAAATATTCAATAAAAACATTGTATTAAATGTTTTTTTCTTCAGAGAACTATTTAACAAACTGATAACAATGATTACATCTTACTGAAACACCAAATCAGCAAATTTTGCAACAATGCAACAATCACAATCCCAAATTATATTTCAGAACATACTAAAATGAAAAACAATATGTTAAGACAAAAGAAATATATAAATGTAAAAAGATTACAGAACCTATAAATGCAAAACAACCACAACTTGACAACTGTGGTATTAAAAAAAAATAAATTTGGTCTAGTCTAACGATTACTCTCATTGCAAAAGTTTCAAAAAGTGATCCAAGCAGTTCTGTTCAAATATTAAACACTTTGAAGGGTCCGCTTTAGGTGTATTTACAGAGAAGTCATTGGTTTAAAAAAAAAAACGTTGTTTTCTTTTACATAAAAAAAAACTATTTAAAACAAAATATGTTTCAAAAAGAAGTGCAAGACTGCATCCACTGAGACTCATTTATCTTTTAGCAGCTTTTTGTCTTTTTTGTTTTTACACACCTATTGTAGCATGTCAAAAGCAGTAATGCTAGATGAAGGCGTTAAACAATAAATTTTTAATGGTTTGACATCTGACATTCAAAAAAATGTCTTTAATTACACTTTTGTGTCTGTGTATTTTAATTACAATATCTTTAAAGACTGATATCTCAAAAAGGTTTTTACAGAGATATATATTCAAGCATTGTTTGCCTGATCATAAACAACATTTTATTCAGCAAACAATTGTAGATTTTTTTTTCTTTCTGAATTACAGTGTGATAAAAACATTCCCAAAGTCCCAATCTAATATATGTCATAAAATTAAACAAAAATTTTGAACCCGACTTCAGATTTTGTGCTAGAGATGCATGCTAATTAGTGCATACTTAATTAAACAGTGCCTCATGTGCATACTAAAACAAAGCAATTGTGATTTGCAAATCTTGCAATACAAAAAAATGTTTGCAAGTCTTTTAGCTTATAACATTAAAACAGGACACGTCTTCAGGATGGTCTGAACATTTCGCAATTTAATGAAATATTTAAAGATGACCTCAACTTTTGAACATAAATGGGGAGTAAAAATTAAATAAATAAAAAATATGGTTTGTAGTCTAGTATTACGATTTTTCTCTGTTAAAAATGTGATCAAAGCCATTCTGTTCAAATATTAAAATCTGAAAACTTTGAACAACGTACTTCAGGCGGTGTGTTTACAGTCAAGTGCTTAGTGAAGAATCTTTGTTTCATTTTTACAAAGAAAAAAAAAACATGCAATATTAAATATATAAGCGAGTAAAATAAGGTATTGAACTGGTCAATGCTTTCTCAGAAAACATATTTCTAAAGGTGCTGTTGACTTGAAATTGATCCCAGATGACATTAACAACCAAAGTAATAAATACACAAAGATAACAAATTAGTTTATTAGTTAAACAAATTAGTAAATTAGTTCAATTAGTTTAGAAATGCATTCATATGCTAAATTATTTTAAGAAGTTATGAGTTATAAAATGAAATAACATTATGAAAAAGTATTAAACGCATGAAGAAAGGGAGATGTAAAAAAAGGAAAGCCCAGACACCCACTGAAATCTCTCAGTTTTTCAGCAACCCCTTTACCCTTCAATATTGTAAATAAATATTAGCTGCTTCTGTTCCAACACCTTACCAGATGACGGACATGAAACCTTGGAGGACATATTAGCCCAAACACTGCCTAGAAAACTCTCTACTGGTTTCAGAAAAGAAAATAAAGTTGCTAAAATGACCCAGCCAATCATCTGACATGAATCCACGAGAAAATAAGAACTAACGATCAACGGTTTTTAGACTGTTGAAAAAAGAAATCACACCTAAGTAATGCATGCGGCACCATTCTCCATACAAGAGATGCCTTTATGCTTTCGTTACAAAAAAAGCCTTTCATACAAATGGCCCTATCACACACCCGGCGCAATGTGGCGCAAGGCGTGACGCAATTGTTGTTTGCTAGTTGTTTTGACGTTTTGCACCACGCTGTTTGAATAGCAAATGCATTTGCGCTCATATGTGCGCCCACAGGCGTTCTGAAAAATGAGGCGTGTTGAGGCGCATTGCTGGCGTGTAGCTATTTTGAGAAATTTTAATAGGCTGTTCTATAGACCAGAACAAAGCCGGTCTATTGTCCAGGGCAAAGCGCGTTAGTTATGCGCCTCGCTTACACATTGCTTAATACAAACAGGATGTACAGCAATACACAAATATCTTTACATTTGAAAAATAATTAAAGTATTAAGGATATATATATATATATATATATATATATATATATAGGATATAAATATAAAGGATTAAAATATTACAAAACATATTATTTTCTAGCCTAAATAAATATAAAAACCATACTTTCATGCCTTTTTCATCTCAGGGGGCTTTTTCAATTTATTCATAACAATTTGCTTTTGTATAATGTTATCATTATTAGCAGTATTATTCATTATATGCATATTTATATTTGTTTTATTAAAACAAGCTTAGATTTTCTCACCTGTATTAGGATATAACTCAGTTTTTTTAACACACTTCGTTATTGTACATTAATTCGTTTGCTGGAAATTAGAACTGAATTTAGAAATAGTTTCAAAACAAATCTTTGCACTTAAACGAAATTAATTATTTATAGGCTAATGGATGTCTTTGCATACAAGAAGTTACCCTATCCACGAGAGTGAAAGCGAAAGTAAATAATGAGGAGGCTCATCTCTCATTCTCGCACTGTCGATGCTCTGTTTAACTGTTTTCTCTCTAGTAAAGGGTTCAGTTTTTACACTTACAAAGTCCGTCATGTAAATAGCAAATGTGCTATGGCTTGACGCAACTAACTCTTAAGGGAATGGGAGATGAGACTCTGATTGGTTTATTCTCAAAACACACCTATAACTCATTAAGAAAATAAGCTCAACCCTTTTAGACCATGCGCCACGGCGCAAAGCAGATTTTTTTCTTCGCGCATGGATCATCAAAATAGAGCCCAAAATATTAAAGGGGTGGTCCATAGTGTATTTTTAAGGCTTGGTTGTGGTTATGGGGTGCAAAGCAATGCGTTCTCATCCTTATTAGTGAAAAATCATGGTATTTTTTTCATGTGTCTTTGATTATATACAGCTACTCAGCTAACATAAAAACGACTGTCATATGTCCTAGTTCCTCTAAAAAGCCTGCCCTCAAGAGGCTCTGATTGGTCAGCTAACAACATAATGTGCAGTGATTCACGGATCGCCTCTTTGTCACCAGGAAGCGTCTCTGCTATAACATTACAGCGTATCAGGCCACGCCCCTTCACTTTGTGGGATGTATGCTTGTAACCTGAAGGGTTTATGACATCAATAACCCTGATGTTTTTTTTTTGTAGTCCCCAAACTTTGTTCACTGTAGACTTTGCTATGCTAACTCTGTAAAAGCCAATGTCTCCCTTTGCATTGAACTTTGAGCGTATCACATTCAGAGATGTTGTTTATGTTCACACAGGTACATTACAGATCAACTAAAGTTGAAAATATGACATTGTAGTGGACCAACCCCTTTAAATATATACTTTCTCCATGTACCACAACATTGTCATTACAATAAACAATTTTTGTAGATTTTTACTCTTTATTTTTTACCAAAATCTGGGTCAATTTCATGTCACAGCTCCTTCATGATGTGTCCAATACTTATTTTACCACTGTATATGTATGTACATATGTATACATGTACAATTATCAGCATGAACCCTCCCAGATTTCTATTTTAAAATGTTTATTTCCTACAGGATGCTTTTCAATAATATATTTATGCATATACAGTACTTTGGATTATTCAATACCAAAGCAAAACTGGAACTAATCTAAAATTAATATGTAGGGGAGACATATAAAATACAATTTTAATAAATAAGAAAAATCAAGCATAAAGAATATATAAAGTTTAGTTGAAATTTTGCAGTTTGTAATTTTTTGTTGTTGTAATAACTCATTTGACTTCAAATGTGTTATCATTCTGTCCCTAAAAAACATGATTAAACTATTATTTTAATGGATTTAACTGTTTATTAAAACTTTTTCATTTAAATGCACCAATAATTGGACATATTCATTGAGAAATTGGCTGGCAGCTAGCTTTCTGCAACTCTCACATGGTCACCCACTGAAGCTAAACAGGACTGTGCCCAGTCAGTATCTGGATGGGAGACCACATAGGAAAGCTTGGTTGCTGCCGGAAGTGATGTTAGTGAGTACAACCTATGGTCTGTATGGGCCCAAACGCCCCAGTATATTGATGACGACTCTATACTGCTCAGTGAGCGCCGTCTTTCGGATAAGACGTTAAACCTAAGTCCTGAACGAGGTCCTCTGTGGACGTTAAAAATCCCGGGATGTCCTTCGAAAAAGAGTAGGGGTTTAACCCTGGCATCCTGGCCAAATTTGCCCACTGGCCTCTGTCCATCATGTCCTCCTAACCATCCCCATATCATAATTGGCTTCATCACTGTCTCCTTCACCAATCAGCTGGTGTGTGGTGTGCGGTCTGGCGCAATATGGCTGCTGTCACATCATCCAAGTGGATGCTGCACACTGGTGGTGGATGAGGAGATTATCCTCAATGTGTAAAGCGCTTTGAGCGTTCAGAAAAGTGCTATATAAATGTAAATTATTATTATTATAAAAAAATGAATACTTAAAAACATTCATTTTTATAATGGGGTGTACTCATTAATGCTGAACACTGTATGTATGTATGTATGTACGCATGTATGAATGTTGCAAGTATATACATTAATAATTATTATTATTTCCTATTATTATTTTCCTTTTGCATTTTTTTGTTTCAGAAAGGAGTGAAAGACAGCATCCAAGGAAAGTGATTTATCCTTTAGTCCCTCTTGTCCCATTTATTTAGAAAACATATTACATTTTCTTTAACACCCATCTTGTATCACATAAGCCAGTAGTGTTAGATGGAGACCACGACGAGGCATTAAACAATACAGTAGCTCTAGAAGTGCTTACTAGGCAAGCGGCAGGCATCCGAAGGCATGCGGGGTCCACAGGGCAGCTCTCTGGGGCCCACAATCTGTAGGAACAGTGTGTTTCCAGCTCCAGCTCAACAGCAGGTCTGCCTCACTCTTACATCTGACTGCCTGCAGCCAAATTTAATATAATGAACGCATAATGGCGCACACACCATCCTATAATGAAATCTTCTCTGCGTCTGCTTTGCAATGTAATACCGAGTTGACATTTTGTTGACATTCCAGATCAGGATTTCTGTACTTGAGTCCAAAGCAACACAAAGTTTGGATGCCATAAATATGTAATGATCCTTACTGTGAATAACATAAAAATAGCAAGCTTCTTGGCCCGATATTGACATTTGCTAATAACCTCTGCCATCAAGTTTACTCTGGAGGGATGTCAACACAAGCTTGCGCAATTTCAATTTCTTTGTCTTCTGGACTGTTGTGGTGAGGCAATGCAGGCAACAATATTTCCTTTAATTATTTTTATGTCTGTCAGATTGTTAGATTTTCATCTTTTTTAACATCCAAAATATACCTTTAAGTGTTTATTTTAAATTGAGCTTTCATCCATTTGTGTAAATTTCAATAATAATGTATGCTTTTAAAGTACAATAAGTTTTTTTTCTTCTGTAATGAGCCATACATTTCACAAAAAAAAATATTAACTTACAGATTTACTCATACCTTTTCTAAAAATTAACATAGCTGTATGTTCCATCATACAGTAATATGCAGTATTATATACAACAGTATTCTAAGAGAGTAAGACAGGAGACAGAGAATATTTTTTTCTGTTTGTTCACAGTACTAAAAATATAATAAAAGTAATAAAAGAACATTCCCAAAACCCTCTGTCTAAAACATTGGACTCTAATATCACAAGAGAAAAAAATAAATCACGATTTTGGAAACTGCCTTGGAAACACCCAACGTTCAGATTTTTCCTTTCTTATTTGCTAGGAATGTATACAAATTTGTGCATATTTAACTAAACATGCATCATTTGCGTATTTTAACATACCATTTCAGGAAATGTGTAATACACTTACACACAGGAATTGTGGGGCATTGCATAGGTTTACATTGTTTTTATACTGTACAAACTGTGTAGTCTATTGCCCTAGCCAATGTTGGGGGTAACACGTAATAGTACGTTACGTAACAATATAAATTTTCCAATGCATTACTTTTAAAAATAATTCATATTATTTGAGTTACTTTTTCAAAATGACCTTAGTCAGCTTGAATCACACACTTATTGAGAGAGCATGCTGCGAGGAAACAGTCGGCTCGCACTCATCATCATCCTCAGGTCTCTTTTTTCACAGCAGACGATTCAGTGTACTGTTCTAGTAACTGAATAACCCAGGATATTGGTTTATTTTGAGTCAGAGGGGGTATCTAGTATGTTAGTACATACTGAAGACGCAAACCGTTTCACAGCAACTTGACTGTTTCATCTAGAAGATCCAGTTGAAACAAAGGATTCATTCGGGAATCGCCCATCATCACTGCAGACAGTCAGAAACAGAAACAACGGCAGGCCGGAAACTTACATTTTCACTATGGATTCTTGTTATTTTTAACTCATTAAAGAAAAGAAGTGGATTGTCGTTAAGTGTAGATTATGTGTAAGTAAAACTCTTGACAACTGCAAGAAACACAACTTCGGAAAAAAACTAAAAACTGGGTGCATAGCACTACTGCACACCTCACCTCCAGCTATACATCAGACATCAGTTCATGTTCTCCAGGTAAAACAAATTCGACTATACTCAAAAGTAAAAAAAAAATAGTTATTACTTTTATTGTTGAGGAGATGCAGCCACTGTCTAACGTTACTGTAGAAGCGATGTTTTCTAAAATAGCACTTTTTTTTTTTTTTTTGGGAAACGATTTACACATTTGTTATGGCCACATGAAGAAATGTATTCAATGTATAAATATTAAAGATTTGCTTTGATTTGGGGATGTTTTTTTATTGTCTTACTGTTCTTTTTGTTGTTAAACATTTTAAAGATTTGAAATGTATTTTTGCCCTAATAAATTATTTCTTGTTAGTACTCTTTATCGCAATCTTTATCTCAGTGAATTGGTAACACTTTACAATAAGGTTCATTAGTTAATGCATTTACTAACATGAACTAATCATGAACAACACTTGTCCAGCATTTATTAATGACAACTGAACATTTACTAATGCATTATTAACATCCAAGTCCATGCTTGTTAACATTAGTTAATGCACCGTGAGTTAACATGAACTAACAATGAATATCTGTATTTTCATTATCTAATGCTAACTAACATGAACAAATACTGTAGTAAATGTTTTGTTCATTGTTTGTTCATGTTAGTAAATGCATTAATAAACATAACCTTATTGTAAAGTGTGACCAGTGAATTTACTTAATTAATAACACAAAACGTACAAAAGTAGCAAACACATTACATTACATGCTGTCATTAATCTGTATATACAGCATGTACAACTGTGGGCTGAGAAAGTTCTCAAAATATAATTTTATCACACATTTTTTAATGGAAAATGAAAGTGTAGGTTATATAACTGGCCGTTAAATGCAGAGCTTCTCTATAAAAAAGGTGAAAAAAACACCTGCAAGTTATGAAAGAGATCAAACCTCAGCCAGGTAAGGAAAAATAACGCAAAATATAATGCATTACTTCCCATAAAAAGCAACTCAGTAATGCAATCATTTACTTTTTGGGGAGAGTAATTCAATATTGTAATGCACTATTTTCAAAAGTAACTTTCCCCAACATTGGCCCTACCCTTGACAGGATGCGTTGGTGTTTTACTTAAACAAAATCTGTATCGTCTCATTCTGTATGATTTATAAGCCTTCTGAAAAATTGTGACATCAGCAATGTCCTCATAGTTGTCCGCCTCCTTGTAAATCCTTTCATTATACACATTTGTGTCATATGTCACAAAAACTGCACACTCACACACATACTCATACACAAACACAGATTTGGAATGCTTAATGTAATCAATCAACTGGGGAATTATAGTGATATTTATTTATTTATTTTTTTAACCCTATTCACCTGCAGTGTCTTGCCTTAACAGTCCTGTCCACTCTCATTTACAGCAGGCGGCGAAGGAGTTGCATATTAAATCAACAGCACAGACCATTCAATCTGGCCTCTGATCACACGTTTTTGTCCAATTAAAAGGGAAAGCTAATTGAATTTGATTCCAGTTTGACTAATTTGACCATAATGTAGAATGTTGAACTCTTCTGTTAGCACCAGACTAGCACCGGTTCACCTTTAAAAAGTGCTTTATATGGTTTCCTGGCTACTTGATGTCCAGACGTCATCCACTCTTGTCGTTGTAAGCTCTAATGAGTCTGCTGCCAGCTAATTAGGGAAATATGTCCCCGTGCTGCTTGTTGTCCTTGCCTTGATGATGAGGTGGATAAAAAGTAGGAACATATAAAGTAAAGGTTCGATGCAGCTGCGTTAGCTTCTCTATTGCATTAATTAAATTGCAGAAGAGATTTGACCCTCACGTATCAAAAAGATCTTTTTAAAAAATCATAGAAACTTTGCAATATATATCATTTTATCATTGTTTTTTTTTTCATAATAATAATAATAATAATAATAATAATAATAATAATAATAATAATAATAATAATAATAATAATTAGCAATAATTAGCAATAATAATTAGCAATGGCTTTAATAATAATCAAATGGCTTTGATAATTTTCAATGGAACATTTTATTATTGTGATTTTTTCATAATAATAA
The DNA here is from genome assembly GCF_903798145.1 of Danio aesculapii. Lineage (NCBI taxonomy): Eukaryota > Metazoa > Chordata > Actinopteri > Cypriniformes > Danionidae > Danio > Danio aesculapii. The sequence goes on from NC_079448.1 coordinate 29,273,806, forward strand.
TAATAATAATAATAATAATAATAATAATAATAATAATAATAATAATAATAATAATAATTAGCAATAATTAGCTATAATAATTAGCAATGGCTTTAATAATAATCAAATGGCTTTGATAATTTTCAATGGCACATTTTATTATTTTGATTTTTTTCATAATAATAATAATAATAATAATAATAATAATAATAATAATAATAATAATTATTATTATTATTATCATTATTAATATTATTATTATTATTATTATTATTATTATTATTATTAACAAGAATAATACTATTATTATTATTACTATTACTATTATTATTAGTATTATTATTATTATTATTATTATTATTATTAACAATAATAATAATAATATTATTATTATTATTAATAATAATAATAATAATAATAATAATAATAATAATAATAATAATAATAATTTAGTTAAAATATTATGTCTATGTATCCTAATCTATCCTAAGAATTTTTTTTATTGTTTAAGTGACAATATTTGCATTTAAATGAAACACATTTCAATAACCTACAATGAATCCATAAAAAAAAGGCAGCACAGACTGGGGTAATGATGTTGAAAATAAGGCATAATATATTAATGGTGGCTAATTTTCATAACAGATTCATATTCATTAAATCAAATGAATTAAAATGAATGAAACATTTAAAAATATATATAAAAAAATATTTTAAATTGTAAGAGCATTTTACAACTTCATATTTCCCCTTTTCTTCTCTATTTTTCTTTTCATTTCTTTTCTGTTTATCAAATAAATGCAGATTTAATTAGCTCAAGAGATTTTCTTTTTAAAATCCCTCAAACCCCAAACTCTAAAACATTAGTGTATGTGAGCACGGCTTTGATTTGTCTACAAATATGACAAAACACTATTCATAAGAAGCTATTCAGAGCAGGCTTTATAAGAGCGACGTCTGTCTGTTCAGGCTGACAAATGCAAACTTCACTGAGGGACAGCCCTGTTGAGGGGCTATTATAAAGTCAACAAAGTAACAACGGCTCGCAGCAAATCGCCTGTCCATTGTGTGGTCAAACATTGTCAGGAGCAGGGTTCAAAAGCCCGGCCTAATTGGGTCTCGCTCCAGAGACGTTTACTCCGTGTCAGCTCTGTATCGTAAACTCGGCAGCGGAGAGTGTCTGAGGCGCAGTGATTAGCACCCTGCCCAGTTAATTTTAGCAAGGTTTGGAACAGGACTAATCAGGAATTAAGAGCCGGCATCCGCCCTAAACCGCCTTCTTTATGCTGTCGCAGGGGACACTTTCAGGATGGAAAAAAAGGCAATTGTCTGCGGTCTCCGATTATCCCCAGGAAAGCCTATAATCTGGCTGACAGTACTTAAGGAGTCAAGCAGCAAAATAAACAACATTGATTATCATCCACTGTTCTTTTTTCTCCTTATTATTTTTTGTCTTGATGGATGAGGAAGTTTGGTGGTTCCAACCCCCCTTTCTACCATCTGCTTGAGCAAATGTTAAAGCTGGGTAAATACCTCTGAGTCCTCTGTCCAAACCAGATTACCAGCTATTCTAAGACGGGGCTGGGCTCTTATCGTCTTCCAATCTCTTTTGCGAGCGCAAATCAAGAAATCTGTGCTGGATTACCTGGATTACAGTGGCTCTGAACATTGTCTTTAAGTCAACGCCTCCCAACTTGACTTTAGCCGATCTTCTGCTTACCCACTTAGAAAAGATCTCATGCAAATGTCCTGGTCAGCCGCTCCACGCAACACCATTTCCTAGACATGATAATCCCTGAAGAGGAAGGAACTACTGTACATGAACTATACCTGTTGTGTTTGTCATTACGCTGTGTTTATTATTTGTGACCCTGAAACACAAAACTTATCTTGTACATTTTTGGGAAATTGACAAAAATAAATAAATAAATTGTACAGGTCAAAATTTTTAATTAAAAAAAAAAAATCAAGATCATGTTTATTAAATATGCTGTCAATTTACTTATACTGTACAATGTTCTGGTTTGTAATGTATCTTAGCTGTATCTCAGTCAAATACTGCCACAAATCATACAGCAATGAAAAGCCTACTTATACAGCTCTTATATGACGGCTTGACAAACCAGCTGTAGAAACACTCTCTCTCTCCCAAAAACAAAAACATTTTTCTCTAGGACCTTCTTATTCTAGCACTAAAATTATCTAAGCACAAACCAGTTCCTTTGTATAACTAGCATTTCTTGTGTGTCTTGCCTCTTGTTAAATCGCTGAATGGCTCCTCAATTGCAAGTGGCTTTAGACCAGGGGTACTCAAACTTTTTCTTATGAAGGGCCAAATACCAAACTTGATTGAGGCTAGGGGGCCAAACGTAAATATAGTTGCCATGGGTAATTTCCTAATTTATTTAATAATATTTAAAACTATAACTATAACTATAAAACACTGCTTTATATTAACTAATACAGTATTTTTTTTACAATGAATAATGAACTTATTACAGTAAAAACAATCTCATTTATAACAGAATTACACTAGTTTTTGCCTTGATTTGCTCATCGATGCCTTCTGCATAGTGTCTATCCATTGAGTGACATTTATATTTTCCATCTGATTAATTTACATTTAATTTAAGCATTTTATTTCAGTCAGATTTTTTGTAGCTGACTTGTAAACAAAATAGGTTACATAAAAAAAAAGATTACGCCAAATCAGAAATGATGATCGCTGTGTTAAAGGCATGTGACCCAACATTGGCCCACGGGCCCTACTTTGGGCATCTCTGCTTTAGACAAAAGTGTCAGCTAAATGTAAACGTAAACTTCAGAATAATTTTTAAAAAATTATTGCTATTAGCGACACCGGTGGTCATTATGAGAACTGCAACAGACAACTTTTCGCTTGTACTCAAGCTGGTGCATGCAACTATATATGCAAATATACTGCTCAATATTTTCAATTTTACTATTCTGTTATTTGTATTTTATTTTATTAAAGGGCACCTATGATGAAAATCATCTTTTGTAAGCTGTTTGGACAGAACTGTGTGTAGATATCATGTGTCCACAGTCATATTAGGGTGATATAAAGACAATAAGTCTCTTTTTTTAATTTACTGACATTAAAATAGGATCCAAATCCCTCCCATTTTGAGTCCCACTGCAACGTGACATAGGAGTGTGGTTTCCCTGCTCACCAATTTGATTCACAGCTGCGTATTAACATGTCTCCATAATAACACGTTTAATCATATCCTCAAGACAGGACGTGCGCAAAGCAACTGGGATTAAAAGATCTGTTCAACTCTCTGTGATCATCAATCATCATCAAATGTGATCAAGAATGAGTTTTACAAGTTTAAAACACTTTTAAAACAGTGCATGTGTGGTGCACCCAAATTTGTGCAACCACATTTGGTGATATAAAAATATATATATATATATATGTATTCTATAAATAGGTAATACAGTTTATTCCTTTAAATTAAGACTAACATCTTTTTTTTTTTTAATTCAGCAAATTGTTATTTGTCATTTAGTGCAATGTCCTGCAATAGGAAAAAGAGTAATAATGAATGAGACAGCATAGAGGGACCGGAACCTTTAATGCGGTTATTTGTTCCCGGTGCATATACTGGCGGAACACCTGGTCTCCGGTTAGATGTAATCTGGAGAAAGAATCGCGTGGTCCTGTCTTGCTTTCGTCTCAGTGTTTTCATTCATTTTACAGGTCAGTACTGTGTTTAAACTGCCAAAGGATAAAGTTTTAGACATTGTGTAACGAATATATTTGTTAGAAACTGTACAGTGAAGATTCGGGTAACTTTTGGATAAGTTAAGGTTAAAACACTTTAGATAATGGTGTTAGGCCAGGCCGCGAGTAATCTCGCGATGACTCGCGCTATTATCGCGAGAGTTCGTTGGCGCGCAGTCATTCAGTCCGTTTGTAATGCAAATTAAATGTAAACACTTTATCTTTTGCTTGAAAGCAACACAGATCGCTCCAGTTGATGCTTAAAGTCTCCTAAAATGTTTTTACATGTTCAGTGATCTGTTTTAAAGCAGAGTGAATTCATAATAGCGTGTTAAGGAAGCACATGAGAGTTTTATATATACATACATACTATTCTGTTTACAGTTTTGATAATATTACTACGATTAGCTTTATTTCTTCAGTGTGATTTCATAAGATCTGTTAAAGTTACTGTACACTTTCAAATGCAAAGTCCCAGTTTAAGTAAGCTAATTTCTAGCACATACAGTGTATTTTTGAGTGTTGAATAATACTTTTGAATAATTTACATTTGTAATAGTACTATGTCTCAGGGAAATTAATGCAATATTGCACTTATTTGTAACTGGTAGGATATCTACTCTGATTTGAGTGAACGTGCAGCAGGAAGATTTTATATATCTGATCAGTGAAACTAATTCATGTAAATGCACTTTATTTGTGTTCTATATACATTAAATATGCTGGACAGAGAATGCATTTATTTAAAGAAATGTACTTGAGTTTAAATGATTTAATAGATGTAATCTGGAGAAAGAATCGCGTGGTCCTGTCTTGCTTTCGTCTCAGTGTTTTCATTCATTTTACAGATCACAATTATTTTTGTTATTGTGGCCACCGTGCCTGGGGCCCGTAACACATGTTTGTAATAAAGACAAGACAGTAAAATTGGTGTAATTCATCACCACAGCTGTATGTCAGTAGCATTATAAAACATGCTTCAATCCCAGTTTGTGGATGTTAAATCAGGTTTATTTTGTACATTAACATAACGAATATCCATATAGCAGTGTATATTAATGTGTATAATGACACATTTGCCATGCAAAAACAGTGCAAAGTTAAACGTGCACCCTGTGTATGCCCGCTGTGTGTGTGTCTGTGTGTGTGCATGAACTTTGTAACGACATTGTGTGTGATTCATCGGCTTGAATTAACTCCACAACAAATACATTAAATAATCATTGGGAAAGTTCTTATTTCTGACAAATGTTAGTTGAGATCTGCTTCCTTCATATGTGTCACTGTTTATCTAACGCAGCAGGAGATGAGGACACACTCTGACAGGGATGTGGGAAGGGTGGGTGGGAAGAACTAGCTCATTTGCATTAAAGGCACAGGCAACAAAAACAGCTACAATGTGTTCAGAGCAGAAAATCCCAATATTCTAAAAGGTATAATAAATAATCTGATGGGTGTTTTGAGCTGAAACGTACAGACACATTCTGAAGACACAAAAAAAGTATTTAATATTGAAAAAGGGTTAAAATAGTCGCCTTTTAAGAAAAAATAGCCTTTCATTTTCAATGTATTTTTGTTTTGTTTTGCACAATGAATTTTGTTTAATATTTTGAATAGTTCATAAATGCTATGTCTAACTGCATAGATCTATGAATATGTAAAAACACTATGAATTTGTATTTTGTCACATTAAAATTAAGGTATAGGATAGCTATTTAAGCATTATATTAAATATTACAAGCATTCATTTTATACAGTATGCTACACTTTTGTTTTTTACAAACTGCTCACACTAATAAAAAGACGCAATTAATACATGAGCATGGTTACAAGTAGTGATAAAAGGATAGTTCATCTAAAATGTGTGTGTGTGTGTTTGTGTGTGTTTTTCACAGCAAAGTCCCCTTTCCAGGATGACTATGCAGACAAGATGAAAAACAAATTGAATTCTGATCCCTTGTTTTAGAAGAATGTATTTCTTAGACAGTGTCCTCCTGAAGATTAGTGTATAACAACCTTCTTCAATTGAATTTCGAGAGCATTTAATCAGACAGCAGTGTATTTATTTTGAAGCTTTTTTTACATCTTCCCTTTGGAGTAATAAGCCTATACAACCTGGCAATCCTAGACAAACAAGAACGACAATCATATTTAAAAGCAATTCCTAATCTCCTGAAAACCAACAAAAAGCTATATGGCTGTAGAGACACTTTAACATCAGTCGTGCTCCATTTACAGCAATCTCTTCTGCATTAGGAAGCTTCTGAACGTGAGAAATAGACTTTAACTGACTGAAAAAAAAATTAATCATGTGCTGAAATAAATATTTGTACATATGGGTCAAAGATTACACATCTCATTTTGGAGAAGGAATCAAATTAAATGTGTGATATTATATTTATTTACATATGTAAAACATTAATGTATGCATTTATAATACATACTGTGAAAATATGAGTAAAATAGTGTTTCGCTGCCATTAACTGTTACATTCATGCATTCATTTTACTTTGGCATAGTCGTTTTATTCATCAGGGGTCACCACAGTGGAATGAACTGCCAACTTATCAAGCACATTCTTTACACAGCGTAAAAACTGGAGCAACCGGAGGAAACCTACACGAACATGGGAAGAACATGCAATCTTCACACAGAAATGTCAACTGACCCAGCCAGGACTCGAATCAGCAATCTTCTTGCTGTTATTTGACAGTGCTAACCAGTGAACTGTTAACCTTGCCTGTTACAAATATGTACAAATAATAACATGCTAAATTTGACTTGTATTTCTTAATACAAGTACAATTGATTATACTAATTTTACTTTTCTTACAAACAGGTAAACCTATTGGTTTATAGAAAAAATTAAGAATTTAACATTATTTTTTAATTATTATTATTATTATTATTATTGTTGTTGTTGTTGTTGTTGTTGACTTATGTTTTAGACTCAAGAATATGCAGTTCAATTTAATTAATCTTTATTTCGATAGCACTTTTACAATGTAGATTGTGTCAAAGCAGCTTCACATGGAAGATACACATGGCAGTACAACAAAAATATTTTAATAACTGTTTAATATGCAGTAAAAGTAATAAACATGATAAAATAAAAGTAATACATATGCAGGGTTTAAAACTAGGGAAATGATAGCATCGATACCACAATGTGTGCATCAGCAATAGTCACATCACAGATATGCAATCTTGAGTTGACTATGCAATATAACTTTAGGTTTTCATCAAAATAGCTGAATCGTTTCTGTTTTTTGTGTAAGCAAGTATTTTATAATACTTTCAAAATACTCAAAAATGGGTCTGTCGATTTTTTCAAACAATTATATTTGATTTACCAAAGTCACAGAAGTGCCATTTTCACATCCGTCACATCCATAACAAAGCTTTTTCCTCATAAATGCAAAAATGTCACATAAAATAAATCATTTTTGTTCTTTATTGAGTTAACTCTTTTGATCTGCATTATTTCTTTTGGGTTGTGCAGTTCAATTCACAGAATTTCAACAAAGTATGTTGTATACTGCAAACTTGCATACATTTTTGGTCACATCCATAACGCATGTTTATTTTCCTTCATCTAAAATATAAAAAATGTTTACAGATTGATCTTTTTCTGATCCCATATCTCTGTGGTTAGTTGTTTTGGAAAATATAAACAGATGTTTCTATATAACGTTAACATATACTTTATCTGTGAATTTATGTTTTAAGTTTTTACTGCAAATAAAAAAAAAAAAACTGCTCCTACTCCTAATGAGTACTGTGAACTTAATCTATTTGAGTAAACTAGGAAATTTGAGCACAGAAAAACCCAATAAATGAAGAGAACTCAAACAAACTGGGTACTGTAAAACCCAATAAGTTAGGGCAACTCCAACCATTTGAGTTAAAAAACGAATCTATATGAGTGCTGTGAACTTACTCCATTTAAGTTGAAGTAATGAAGTATTTATTTTAAGGTGCAGTAGGTGATCTGCCAAAATGCTAACCAGTTAGCATAACATCTTCGAAAAATAGTCCCACCCCTGCCATCCAAAGCCACGCCTACTGAAACACGAATGCGTGCACGACAGCAGACAACTCACTAGTTCATGTCATTCGCCATTTAGAAATGTGGTTAGTGGTTGGCCGGTGGCATGCAGGAATTACACTTATTACTAAGCCATTCATAATTGCTATTTCGGAGCAAATACTCAGAGTAGCATGTAAAAAATCTAGTGATGGTGTCACAGGTTGTTATTGTTCAAATATGAACCAATGTGAATATAAAACCAACTTCACCTCAGACTAGGTGGAATAGCGCTGTATTTTTAATATGTAAAATAAAAAGCGCTGTATATTTAAATATTAAAGTTTTTATACTTTGAACGTATTTATTTACATATTTTATAACATTTATATGCATTTGTTAATATCAAATTAACAAATGCACAAAATGTCTTAGCATCAAATTACAAAAAAACGTATTACCGCTTATGCAAGATGTTTCCAATGCAGCATCTATAGGGCTGAGAGTAAATTTGAGGTTATTCTCTCCTCTGGCTGCCGTCATCAGTCTCACATATTTTTTTTTTCTTTTTTTCTGAAAGTCTTGATAACACCATACTGGAGTTTTTTTTAATTATTTCAGCAAATAGGATTTAACTTTTTTTTTTTTTGTTGTACTCTTCCATTCACTGCCCTCTGTTTACCCAACCATCGCCATACGTCATACACCATACGCCTTCCTCTACTGAGAAACCCAGAAATGTGAAAAGGGTCTATTGGGTGCTTATTAGTACTTATAAACTACATTTTCTGTATGATCTTTTTCCACATCCCTAATCCTACTCAATACTTAAAGCAGTGTTTCTCAACCACATTCCTGGAGGACCACCATCTCTGCCCTTTTTCAATGTCTCCTTAATCAAACACACCTGATTCAGATAATCAGCTCATTAGCAGAGACTCAAAGACCGATAATGGGTGTGACAGACAAAGGAGACATCCAAAACATGCAGTGATGGTGGTCCTCCGGGAGCATGGTTGAGAAACACTGACCTAAAGTACCTTAATAACTATTAATAAGGAGCAAATTAAGAGTAAACTGAAGCAAAAGTATAAACGGTTTGCCAAGAGCGTGAATTGAACCTTAAAATAAAGTGTGACCAAAAATGATTTCCAAGTATAAGAAAGGATATCGCAATGTGTCGCAGACAAACAAATATCCTAATGTCAGATTTTTTTTATCTCATGCAGTCCTATAAGACATAGTACTGAATTTTCAAAAAGTATTTAAACATAATGAAAGTTGTACTGCACTTTTGTTTTCGTCTTTGACCCAAATACAACATCAGAATTCACTTCTTTAAATCAATAACATTAATACCAGCTACCTCTGAGCAATTGTATGCTAATCTTTCCAGCCTAAAAATAGTCCTGAGTGCGTGTCTTGTGAATATTTATACCATTGTACTTTTCACCAATGGGCAGAACGCCATAGCGACAACCCGAACCTTAGAAAGGAGCTCCGATTTCTGAACAAACAAACGCAAAACTGCAAAAAAAAAGCATGATTGAATTATTCAGTTTGGCAGAGATTTGGCAGCAGGAGCACACAGCACTGCCTTGAGTGCAAATAACTGAGACCATCTTCCTGTTTCCTACACCGCTGCACAGAAAATGCATAAATAGCACTACATAGAGATAATCAGCAAAGCCTTCGGGACTTGGACACGATATTCTCAGTCTGCAGTAAATTCCCTCGTGTACCTGATCATTTATAACGACTCTCCTGTACCCTCAAATCCCGGCCTCATTCTGCCCCCTCCGCGTGTGATGTAATACTGAGGACACAGGATATGATCGATATGAATTATAAATACGATCTCAAGACATATGTTTTGTTGCACTTTCTCAGCAATCTGATCCTGGTCTGTCCTCCTCAAGATACATTTTGTCATTCTAAAGTCCAGGGGATTTATTAATTCATGAGCTCTCCTATGGTGCAGTAGTCTCATAGTCAGCACCTGCCGTAGAGGTACTTTCATAGGCATTCAGACTAGAGTAATGCAATTCCTCACCGTCTTGGTTTTCATTGTGCATAGTGCAGCTTGTTTAGAATCATCAAGTTTCCTCAAATTAATCAAAATTAAATGCAAGCCTTTTATTTATTTTTGGAAATAATTTATGTATTTATGCATGTGTTCTTTCACAGCAATACACGGGGAAAGTACAAGTGAAGATTAAGCAAAACAGTGCACTTTTGAGCTTCGCAATATTGTGAAATTACAGATGTGGAAGTGCAGGAAGAGGTGACAATAATGGCAGAAAAAAAAAATACTATTATTTACTCCAAAACTGTATGGCTTAATCACTTAATTGTTTTTTTTTTTTTTTTAAATAAGCATGAACAATAGCAAGGGACAAAGCACAAACAACAATACCATAATGCAGTGAGAACAAGGACAAGAACCAACCAACAATGATTATAAAATAAGTAAACAAGACATAGGTATGGCTAATCAGTAACCAAGGCAACTAAGAGGGAGTAATTCAGGTCCAACATGGCATAACAATTTGTTCCTTCTCTAGTAAATCGTGACCATATTTTAACAATTTCACTAAGTGTGATCACTAAATAAAATAGTTTCACTAAATAAAGTGAATAAACTGGTTGAAAGTAAGAACAAATCCTTGACTTGTGGAAATGAATTCTTAATCCTTGATTTTACTAATATGAGTGAATAAATTGCATGATCATGGCTACGATAAAAAAAAAAAAAAACATGTTAATAAATTGTGAAATAATTTTAATTTAGGGTAAGAAATGATTTATTTATTATCACAATTTCACAAAAAAATAACTTATGGTCACAACTAAACTAAAACAAGTAAAAAAATAACTCCAATTTAATTCAATCACAAAGAAATATTTACTGATTGTGTACAAAATCTTGATTTCTTGGAATAAATGCTTAATTCTTAATTTTATTGAATTGAGTGAATAAATTATATGACCATGGCTACTATATATATATATATATATATATATATATATATATATATATATATATATATATATATATATATATATATATATATATGTATATATATATATATATAACAATTTATGATCACGATTTTATTAAAAATAATAATTCATGGCCACAAATAAACTAAATCAAGCAAATAAAATATATCTACAATTTAATACAATGACAAATAATTGTTTACTGCTTGTGTACAAATTCTTGACTTGTGGGAATAAATTCATAAGTCTTAATTTTACTAAAATTAATAAATAAAGTAAAAAAATGTGACAATTTAAATAATTTATGGGACAAAATTCTTAATTCATGATCACAATTTCATAAAAAATGTAATTCTTAAATTCTTAATTCATAGCCACAATAAAACTAAAACAAGCAAATAAATAATTGCTACAATTTAATACAATTTTAACGAATGATTTACTGCTTGTGTATTATTATTATTGACTTTTTTTACACATCACGTGCAGGGCTCTGCTGGAACGAGAACCCAATAACAGAACACAAACCTCACAAGACTTCAAAACTAATTATTTGGTATATAAAATGTTCGGAATAACAGCATGTGTGAAATACAGTTTTGAATACAAATTCATCTTCTAAATAAATCATAGTATTATTTGATCAATTTCAGGTATTCTAGCTTTTTTTATTAAAATGTATCAAATGTCTAATTTTGTGAGTAAAGGATTTCCATACAGTGAATGCACTTGCTAAAGGTTGTTCTAAGTTAATGCGTTGAATCCCTGAGGCATCTCTATTATACGCCTGTAACTTTCAGACTCCTTATTGACAGTTTGTTTTATTAGATTATAAGCAGAAGTACAGGTATGTCAGCTTTGTGCACCACACGGTGCCTCATAATCCATCACATGCAGCAACCATTTCTATGCAATACAATGGGAATTCGCCTTCCTCTAAATGCTGTCAAACAAATAATACATTTAAGCTCAATGCCACAAATCAAGCAGAGCCAACGCAAAAAAAAAACTCTCCTCAGCTGTCACAGTCAGTTTGATGAATAACAATGGCTAAATTACATATCTTTAAGAAACATAATTTGCAAGCAGATGGAGGCCAATCTGTTGGAAGATTTTTGCCCATTCTTTAAATTCAAAGACAGTAAAACTCACTGGGATACTTGACTGTGATTGGTCGATTGCAGCATTTTGCATTTGTATAATGACCACTTAACACTGCAGTGGCACAAAGCAACAGATTTTTCTACATAAATGTGATAGTCTTTTATATCATGCAGTCCTGCAGCCTTTTTCCTCCTTACTCTCAAACAACCGCTAAAGTGATTTTTACAGTTGTGCATTTGCCAACAACTTACATTGCACTCAAGCTTCATATTTAAACAACCCGTTCCTTGGGGAACCCTTGAATTTATATAGTCAGAATATATATAGGATATATATAGACTATATATATATATATATATATATATATATATATATATATATATATATATATATATATATATATATATATATATATATAGTCAGAATTATTAGCCCCTGTTTGATGTTTTTTTTTTTTTTTTTTTTTTTTTGCATTTTTGTCTTATTTGTTTTATTTATTTTATTTTTTTTATGTTTTATTTTTTATTTAATTTTTTAAAAACTATTTTAAGGTCAAAATTATTAGCCCCATAAGCTTTTTTTTTCTCGATAGTCTACAGCAGTGGTTCCCAAAGTGAGATTCACTGGGGGGTCCCGGGACAATGACAGAGGATTGCTTGGTGATTTCCAAAAGTCAAATAAATGTTATTAAACTATTAAAATTTCCATATTTTATCCAAAACCCACAGCAGATAACAATAGTAGTTAACGAATACATAAAAACAACAACATGCAAATGAAAAGCCATCACTCTTTTCAGTTTCAATATCGTCAGCTGCAGCAGATTGATTTTATAGCACCAGGTAAAACTTTCTGGAACCTTTATGGCAATCAAAAACATTACAAACAAATACAGGCCACAACTGAACATTGAGAATGATCTCTGAGTGGTAATCTCCAAAATAAAACCAGGAATAGACTTGTGCTGAAAACATTGTGTCCACCAGTCTCTTTAGGTGAGGTTAATGTTAATATTAAATTAAACAAATTAATAAATGACTATAAAAATCATATGGTTGTTATTAGACAATTTTTGTGTTGTCAATATGCTTGTGCTTACATAGGGGTAGGCGTATTGTTGTGTACGCAATGTTTTATATTTACTGTATAACCACCTTCGAGGAATTTTGGGGTCACAAGTCACTGGCATTGTTATTTTGGGAATCGTGGCAGGAACCCCTGGTATACAGAACAAACCATTGTTATACAATAACTTGCCTAATTACCCTAACCTGCCTAGGGTTACCTAATTAATTTCCCAATTATTTTAAACGTAACTGAGCTGAATACTAGTGTCTTGAAAAAAAGGGAGTCAAATATTATGTACTGTCATCATGGCAAAATAAAAGAAATCAGTTATTAGAAATGAGTTATTAAAACTATTATGTTTAGAAATGTGTTTGACTTTAACTATATAATAAATACTGGTAAACTTATAGTTACATTTAAATAAAGTTGAATTGAGTTAACATTACAAGTCAATGTATACATTACATTAAATCGACTTAAAACTAGATTGCAAGACATCAAGAAAAGTAGAAATTTCAATAAGCTGAACTAATATTTCAACAAAAACACGTTACAATGACATATTGATCACTTGCTTGTGCCAAACATTACTGTTTAGTAAAATCATATTAATTCAATATATATGTTGCACTCTTTACAGTTGTATTGTTTAAAAGAAACAGTACCATGCTGGTTGTACATGATCTCTTTCATTTCATCATCAAATCATGGCTTTATATTTATCTACAACGTTTTATCTAGAAATGAGCAATATCGTTTTTGAAGAAAGAGCAAACGTGTTGTGGTGATATTAAGGAAGTGCGCACGCTAACATGAATGTACACAGAGTTTAGCACATTGAGAATTTGCATTGCGATATTAATAGCAAGTTGACATTTGCACAGTACCTAAGGAAAAAAAAATAGATACAAGCTCATCGTAGTGCATGTGCACCGTTTTCTCTAATCACCAAGGACATATTTCCCTCAAGGGAAATGATTAGCTCTCCAGTCTTGCAATTTAAAGTAACTTTGATAAGCAATTAAATTGTTTTCCATTGCGCCTCTCGTTTCTGCCTTCTTTTATGTGAACTTCTGGAACAGCCGCTTTGAAACCACATACATGGGAACAATGGCTGACTCTTGGGCCTGCTAAAAGAAAAAAAGTGTTGAGGAAATACAGTTGTGTGATCACTGAAGCTTAAAAATTGTAATTGTTCAGTGCTGTAAAAAGCTATATTTCAAAAGATGCATGAATTCCAGTGCACTTGCATAACTGGGGTAAATAAATGTGGTTGCGTAATTTATACACTTATGCACAGACTGTAGAGGATGCTTGGGTTTTTAAGAGCTAATTTGGCTTTAATTAAAGCACAATAGCATTTTAGCTGTATGAAGCACAACAAAAAATACAACAAAAAATATATATATTTTACAAAAGACATTAATGAATAGACAATAAGCAATATTTCGCTGGAAAAATAACAAATATGTGACAGAATCATGGTTGATTTATTACTACTAATACTACTACTACTACTACTACTACTAATAATAATAATCATAATCGGGTCTTGACCCGCCAATCCACCAATGCAGGTAAATTTAACCTGTGGTGGCTCAGACAGGCACCCCCACGAGCCACTTTGGCTGGTTATATGGAAATCATTTTTAAATTGTAGTTTTTTTTAGAAGATAAGTGTTTGACAATTAGTATGGCATGCAAATGTAATCTAAGAATGGAGAAGCAGCACGACTGACAAAAATAACTGTATTCGCGCAAGCAAAAGAAAGCAGGTGAATACTGAAGGAGCAGCGAGCATCTCTTTAACCAATCTTTGAACAGATTATTAATGGACCTAATGTTAAGCGTGTGCGCGTGATCATCCTTTTATTACCACGTTTTTCACCTGCTTTCTTTTGCTTACAGTTATTTTGGTAAATATGGTTTAATTATCATTTTTAACATTAACATAGATACATGACAATAATAAAAATAATAATAATTATTATTATTATTATTTATTTTTTTTTTTTAGGAAAGGTTTTGTTGAATTAAACAGTGACTGTATACACTTTATTTTGCTTGTTTTGACACATTGTTTAAAATTTGTGGCTAAGAAATACTTATTGTTTTATTTATTTTTGGTGTGGTCAGAGATAAATACTTAAATCCTTTTTTTGGAGCCCTGAAACGTCATGTGAAATAATAAATAATTGCAATGCGACACTATGAAACCACAACCCATTTTCTTATGCTCACTGAGCAAGGTCATACACAACATACACACAAAAAAGTTAAGTGAATGAGGAGGCCTGTGGACATAATACAAGATCTAAATCAAGTCATTTTAGCACGTCAAAGGCAAATTTATGAATATAAAATATTTTCCCAACAACAAAATTGTGACTTAATGTCAAGCCCTAATAATAATATACATGTTATGTTATATAATGATAATAATATACATCACCTAGTTAACAGCAAAAAATTAAGCTTTTTTTTTTTTTTTTTGCTCAGTGCACCTTTTGTTTCAAGTAAAATGTTGATGCGTTTAAAAGCAATAATAATATTTGAATATTAAACTATTGATATTAATATTAAATATTACAATCTGGAAATAAAGCATTTAAAGACCTTTTCCATAGATTTTTAGGAACCCCTTGTATATGAAGATGAAATCTTTTGGTTATTAAATGATGCAGAAAACGTACAGTACAAAACAGACAGATTTTTTTGAAGCACACTTTATATGAGAGTGAAATTGTTTGGTTAATAAATGACGCATGGAAATGTCCAGAACAATGCAAAAGACTTTAATAAACTTCCAAAGCTCAAACATACATAAAACAGTTATATACAGTTTACTTCACAGGTTGGCAAATCAAAGTAGAATACAAAGATAATGTAAGGTGCTTCATATAGAATGAAAGTGATGTGACCATCTCCCTTACATTAAAGGTTGTTTTGTGTTTTTTTTTTCTTCTCCCATCTCTTTCTTTGTCTATCGCAAATATCTAGTCATATCTAATAGTTTCTTGCACAGTGCTACAGTTTTATGTGTGAGTCATTCTGTGTTTCCTACTCCAGAGCGTTACACTTGACACCATTAAGACATCTGATACCTCCGCAGGAATAGGAGGTCAAACATTTGGGCCCAAAGACAATTCTACAAATCATCCATTTGCTAAAAAGGAGTAAATTGCGGCTTGAACAAAAGTGCTATCCATCGAAGCAATTTATTAGTGATGTAATAGTCATTCAGGACGAAAATATCCAACTGGTAAGTTTCACAAAAGACTACAGCTTCAGCTGTAGGATGCTCATTATCATGACTTTAAAGTGCTCATGTAGGGTGAGTTCTTGTTTGATTGTAAATTTATTGCTGTTGACACAAAAATCGGAATAGTCGTGCTCAATATTGTATTTTCTACTTAATATATGTATTTTTTTTTCTCATCTTGGCTGTATGAATACATAGCATGTCAGTTTCAGAATATACAAACACCCAGGTGATGTAACTAAAACCTACCATCTCGTTTGACAGATTGCCGGAGGCTTTCTATTCGAAATCATATAAATACATCTCACAGGTTATATTGGCTCTGGTAAAAGCAGACTACAACAGACAACATATAAGGTCAGACCCGGTGTCCCTTTTCTACCACGTACAAGGGGATTCTTTGATTAGGAAGCGGGAACGATGTCCCATATGATTGCAGCTGTGCAAAGCATTAGGGCTCTATTAGAATCGTCAACGTCCCAAATGTGGACGCAATCAAACGGTGTTGGTACCTCCTACGGAGGGCCATGCATTTCAGTGTTAACAAGCGATGAGACAGGAGGACAGCCGTCGCAATCAGTTTGCCGCCGAAAAAACCGGCCCGGAATGAGAAAATGAAACAGTCAGAGCATTTGAGCGAAAGTTTGAACAAGGAAAAGAAAGAAAAGAAAGAACTGAAAGAAAAGAACAGAAACAACCACCAGGCACATCAAAGCTTCGAGGAACTTTGTGTCAATCAGTGAACAAAATCAATAAATAGACACACAGACGACAAGGACTGTGCTGCTGCTATACATAAATACATATCTATATATAAACATCCTATACAGAGGTCTTTGCTGTATTCATGTTCCATTTGGATAAGCATAGTGGAGGTGTCTCTTGTGCCCTATTCGGTGCGACCGGTGAATGAGGACAAAGGGTTCAAAAAGAAAGCATTTCAAACCTCCTACAAGTCACAAGCAGAGTTTTCGGACGGTTAAATTAGTCTAGGACTCATTTGAGGCTGGAGAATCTGTACAGTTCGCGTTTTCACCTCTTCAGTGAGTGCCTTCCTCTCCCTCCCTCCCTCTCTTTAGGAAATGGCAGCTAGAGATTGATTTTTATCCTGTGGGAGCGAGCTGTACCTGTGCCACAGAGTGTGCCATAGAGTGGTGGTTTCAGTGCCGTCTCCTGTAATATAGAGAGACAGACAGATATAGGGAGATTGTAGTTACAAAATCATTTGGCTTGCTAAGCTGCAGTATGCAACTGTGTAAGATGATAATGAAGTCAACTCTCTCTCTGGACATATACATTCACGTGCATACATGGAGAGAGAGAAATAGCATTCTTCAAGGAACAGGTAAAAAGTGTGTCTTCATTTATTTTTTTATCTCAGCAGATTTACCTTGAAGAATGCTGGGTGTGCCATCAATGGGTAAAAAGTGACTAGTCAGTGCATGCAGGTAAACCAAATTCTTTCTGTTTTCTTTTTTTTGTTTGTTTGTTTCACCCACCACACTACAGCAACACTCATTCAGTGATGACAACAGGAGGCTCATGTGACTATAAAACATTCCTTTGTAGAGTTTTACATTTCGAAAAGAACATAAAATAAGATGAAATACATTTGTATGCAGTACTCAGCTAATCACTTCATTGTTATTTCTGTAGGACGAACTCTTAAAATCATAAAAATCTACATCTCGAAGCAAGAGTGAATCTAATGGGTATGTGCAACAGGAAAGTACCATTTCAAAGCTCTTTATAGATTCCCTCTTCAGCAACGCCAAATGAACATTAAGTGACTTAGGAGACTTTTCAAGCTGCCAGAAGTGACATTATAGAGCTACAGCGCAGCTTAACTGGTGAACGAGATGCTAGTGAAGTCAAGGCCATGATTCATTTCCCAGGAAACACATATGCTGATGAAATGTGCAATATATAATGAATTTAGGTTGCTGTGTGAAATAAAAAAAAAAAAAATAATAATTATTTCAGTGTAAATTATTATTAAACTTAAAATCAAAACTACCTCACACTCAATTATGTATTTCCACTTTAGGCCATATAAGCATTTGATTACCACAACTGACAAGCTGGAATTAGACTAAGAAATGTTTTCTTTGCAGTAAAATATTAATTTCATTTAATATCCCAGAATCCTTTAAACTCCTACAACTACTGCTAATAATAATAATAATAATAATAATAATAATAATAATAATAATTATTATTATTATTATTATTATTATTATTATTATTATTATTATTCATGTTTAAAATATATATATATATATATATATATATATATATATATATATATATATATATATATATATATATATATATATATATGCAGAAAATAAACATGCGTTATGGATGTGAGTTCACAGTATACAACATACTTTGTAGAAATTCTGTGAATTAAACTTCACAACCTAAAAGAAACAATGCTAATCAAAACGGTAAGAGTTAGCTGTCTATAGAACAGTTGATTTTATTTCATTTAAAATTTTTGCATTTAGAAGGAAAAAGCTTTGTTATATATTTTTGTCCCTAAAATTTAAAACTGCTTTTATTCTAGCCGAAATAAAACAAATAAGACTTTCTCCACGAGAAAAAATATTATCAAAAAAAAAATGTATATAAAAAAAAAAAATATCAATGTATATTAGGGCTGTCAAAATTAGCGTGTTAACGCATGTGGTCAATTTGAAATATTTAACGCGTTAAAAAATGCACACAATTGACAGAGTAGCAGTTTTTTTTTTTTTTTTCTGTTGTGGCCGACGTGTGTTTAATGTGCAAAGAATTATGGATAAGACCAAGAAAGCACTTTTAGAAGGAAAGTTTTAAAACAATTAATGTTGCATTACCAGGCTATACAGCGTTTCCCCAGAGTTTCATGCAATTTCGGGTGTTTCATTTTTGATCTTTCGACTTTAACTGCAGTTCAGCAGTTCACTCTCATTCAGCAACATATTGTTTCCTGCGAACGGAAAGAAAAACCTCTGGATTTCTGGACTCGGGTGGTCCTTTAAGGTAATCAAAAATAGCTGCTTACATGGTAGACTCTTAATCAGTATTATCTTAATCATAAAAGCGGAGTGTTGGTGTCCATGTAAATGTAATCAGTGAAAGTGCCAGATGATGTTGCTAGCTGACAACCCATTTCTCTTCCTTTAAGTTGATTCCATGCACCCTCAAATGTTTCATTAATTTCGACGTGTTTTCCCCCTACTGGTAACTTTTGAAAAGCGTCTGCTTCACGTTGCTGTGTCAGAATTAAATGTTTAGAGATGGTGTGACCAAAGTCCCTGAAAGAAGTCTATAGTCTTTGGAACCTGCCTTTGATGGACCCCTTGGCCACATTGTCCCCAGATAATGTCAATAGTCTGGACTGTCTTAGCAACTGGCAAAATGTTAAGGAGGACTAAGCAGGACTACAATTGTTTGTATTCAATACTTTATTATTATAATAATTTTCCATTTTCCATATTTGCAATGCCTGTATTTTGGATTTTTTTTTTGTAGTCCACTTAGAATCCAACATGGAAATCATTTTTTTTTATTATTGGCATTGATTGTTTTGAAATTCAAATGGCACTTACATGCCTGTGCTTTTATTTCTGTAATAAATATGGCTTTCCGTAATTAATCATGATTAATTACAAAAAAAGCATGATTAATTAGTACATTTTTTAAATCATTTGACAGCCCTGATATATATATATATATATATATATATATATATATATATATATATATATATATATATATATATATATATATATATATATATATATATATGACTAAAATTTCATTCAGTACAACAAGAAAATCTTGCATTGTTAGTACAAGAACCTTTTTTTGACTTAAACAAAAAAAGATCACAGCGCAGATCACAAAGATTACAGAGCAGACCCAAAATAGTAATTAATTATTAAATGTTGCCATTATCCATCAGAGCACTAGGTTTACCCATTTGTCGGCAATAAAAGAAAAATATTTTATATATTACGGGATCAGAAAAAGTTATTACTTGCATAAATAAATGTAACACACTAAAGGATGATGAAGTATTACTTCACCAATTTGTGGAAATTTTATTTTCACAAGAGGTATACAGTATGAAACATATTAAAGTATACATTTAACTATGAAAAAGGTCAGTTAAAGATCAAATGAGTAATCACATCAGTTGTTCCTTTGGGCAATATTTCGTCAATATTTCTATTATAAAAAAAAAAAAAAACACACTCAAAGCTTGTGAGTTAAATGAACATGCAGAATATATTACTAAAGGCCGACATGCACCAGAATTGCTGATTGGCTAAACGCAGCAGAAATCGCCTGGAGTTTGACACAACTTGAGAGAATCGATAGAGAGGGAGAAAAATTCAAGAGAGATATCAATCACTTCATGTTCAAAAAAATGTGTTCGCTTAGAAATCTAGGCACATCTGCCCTATACCCGGCGAGATTCAAAAATGAAGTAGAATTTGAATTATTGAAATGCGGGTGGGTGAGAGCACAAACTGTGGGCTCAAGGACATCCTCTCCCATATTTCATGATGTTTTTGAAATGCTGAATGTACCATGAAGCCTGATGCAAAGAAAATGTGTTTGACTGCAAGGCCTGCTAGGGCATATTCATACCAATCCAAATGGAGACGGGTTTGCAAGTAACATCAGCTTAGAATGACGAAGCTACTGACCTCAAATATACCCCTGCTTTGAATATAGAGGTCTTATAGTGTTTGATTCGACTAGAGTTTGTGCATATTCATAGCCTTGCCAGGGATCAGTCAAGTACGTCAGAGTTAGCTTGATCTGCCACAACTAAAGTGTGTTTTCAGAGAGGATCCCCACAACCCCACCACCCCCGGAGGGACTGACCTCTAAAATCACAGTCTGAGAAGAGGAAGAGTGAAAGATAAAAGAAAGACAGAGTTGAGTGAAAGGGGTGGGAAAGGGGTTTGGGGTGGTGCACAGAATACAGAATGGACCAATGATGATATTATGAGCCATATGGCCCATAAATATGTTGCATTTTGACAAGCTCCTCTTTGATGCTGACATCATTTCCAGCTTTGCTAAGCATCCCATTGACCTTCATCAGCGAGTGTTTCCTGGGAGAAGCGCATCCTTTAATGGTTCCTCCAAATGTTCTACCTCCTATTCATCATGGCAAATCCAGACATGATGTTCAAGATGCGGTCGCTAATGTTAAGTAATGCTGACATTTGTGTCACTTTTTTATAGCTAACTGGAGACAGAGCTTTGCACCAAATATGGGGCCAGCGGGTATACTGTAGGACTTGATTTGATATTCCAGATTCAGTACTTCAATTTCCGGTATCTGTTTGTTTGAAATGAGCTACTTTCTTAGATGTGGTTCACAATGGCTGAGTAAAAGAAAAACACTGAAGATGTTGGCCAATATATGAAAGCAAAAAATAAATAAATTAATAAATAAAATAAATTAATTAATACATAAATAAATAAATACATAAATATCAAATACACAAATCCTCAAACCATTTGAGGAAACTGATTGCAACAAACCATTTAAGATCAAAAAGTAATCCTAATGAGTACTGTGAAATTAATCCATTTGAGTAAATTAAGCAATTGGAGCACAGTAAAACCCAATAAACGGAGAGAACTCAAATTAACTGAGTACTGTAAAACCCAATAAGTTAAGTCAACTCAAACCATTTGAGGAAACCGACTGCTACAAACCATTTTAAAAAACTAATCTATATGAGTACCGTGAACTTACTCTTCAACACTGAGTTCAAAACTCTTTTCAAATGAGTAGAATTAACTTTTAGTAAATTCTGAGTTAACTACACTAATTTCATTTGATAAAGTTGACTATTGATTTTTTTCTGTATATATATATATATATATATATATATATATATATATATATATATATATATATATATATATATATATATATATATATATATATATATATATATATATATATATATATATATTAATTTGTTTTGTATTAAATGATTGGATGGATAAAGAGCACTTAATTCAAGACCTCCCTAACTTGTTTTCCCTAAAGTTTATTAAATCATTTCTATTGTCTGTATCTACCAAAGGACACAGGATATCCTTAAGATGTACATAAATAACACATATCACTAAGGTGTGCACTGTTAATATATTTCAAAACTAAAGAGTAGTTTTTTTGCTTTGTTTAGTTTCTTCCCCCTAGATTATATATTGAAAGAATATAAAACAAAGAAAGATCTGGTCCAAACCTGCCCTGGAAGGTTTTGAACTGCTCAAAGAAAGGGTCAATGTCAGTTTGAAAGGGTGGCTCACTGAGAATGTATTCTTTTACTACAGAATATCCCTGTCAAAAAAACTCTTTACAAATACAGCATGAATTGAATTTCTATAGTAGCTATAGCATTGACAGTACAAGGCACCCTCTGAATAGGATTTTATCACAGACATTTTAAGGAGAATCTGACGCAAGGTTTCAAAACCTCCAACAGATATTTCTGCATATTTCAACATATACAGACACAGAAGGAAAACTTTGGCAGGGCAAATTACAAACTAACCTAAATTATGTGTCATGCCATAATCTCACTTTGTAAGCAGGCTTATGTGTAATGCACCATGGCAGAGCGTTGCTTTTAACTGCATTTTAAAATAAAGGCCTCATGGTGAAAATGGAGCATCAGCTATGTGTGGGTGTCACCTTAAATTACCATGTGCACAATTTATCTGAGTGGATATACTGTAATTTGTAAGAAATATGCAGAGGGGGATTTTCTTCAATAAGGACAAGAGCTCACAGTGGATGACAAGATATTATGAAAAAAATAAAAAAAGACAAGATATGTGATTGAATGCTACACAAAGGGGGGGATACAGATCATGTAGATGGTGTCCTATCTAGTTTCCTATCACTATCTACATGCTCTGTCTTGTTCGAATCTAGGCTTCTGGACACCCGCCAATTCCTGAACCCAGTCCTGTGCTTTCTAACCTTGCGCGAGAAAATGGCTACGCTCCAGACTGGATGCATGGTCATTAAAACATACTGTTGATAGGTAAAATGAATGGTGTTTCGGGCTATTAGTGAATATGCTTCTATTTAAGTCTCACGGTCCCACAGCTCTGTCTTCACCTTGATCTCTCTGACCTACAATCGCACAGCTCAGTCTTCCACTCTGCAAGAAAGACCAATCGCCGCAGCGAGGCCACCTCTCTCTCCACCCCAATTTACATTTATGTCCCTCACCTGCTTTTATTTATTAGCTATTTTGCATTTGGCACATCTCCTCTGGAACCATAGACTAGAATACTAGTATTCAAATGAACCTTCATCTCATTAATGCCTGCAATTTCCCTCAGAGATAACTTATAATGTTTCCTTTGGACTGAGTTCGGAATTCTATTTAAAAATAATCAGCCTTCTCCTACTACGTTACAAGTTTTAGCTCTAATGAGTTCTATCAACCATTTCTGTGGGAAACAATTGTTTCAGCAGTGTGCATCTGTTCAGCTGTGCCAGTGGAACGCAACCCTATCTTGTTTGGTTTTCTGTCAAGCATGCTTGGTTTTGGCATGTCAATCAAGAACAAACATAGCTGTAATCTCAAGCTAGCAGTCTTGGTTTTGGTACACACAAAAAGTTGTTTTGCTAATAATTGCTCTTTAGAATTGAATGTCTGAATGGGAAGAGAAGAAGATAAAAAAAAAACATCTATTATCAACCCTATCCAAGATCTTGCTATTTGTCACAGTCTTCCTAATATGTTCATTCAGTTGATAAACTGTGGGATTTTTCCTACATGTCTTCTTCAGTCAAATGTGAAATGCCTTTTTTTGCTAATAGGAACACACAACCATAGAGCCAACAACCTTGCACTTTTATAAGTTTAAGATTTTCATTTGCATACTGCATCCTGACAAGCATGCACCTTTGAGCCCTTGGTGAAGCTCAGCACATGCGGCTGCCACCCTCCATTCCACATCTTTCTAACAGAAGGACAGTACAAATGGGAGCTGGAGCAGCGAGTGGTTTAAGAAAGGAAGTTGTGAATTACCTGTCTGGTGTGGATTTGTCCAGGTGCCTTGAAGCCCCCTTGACAGCTGCACTCTGAAACGCTGTAGGGGTCGGAGCTGCTGGAGGAACATTTGGAAAGTGAGTCACAGCCCACCACGAATGTGTTGTCCAGTGGGAGTTCCTGAATGACATGATGCTTCTTGGGAGCCACAGGGGTCTCTGGTTTGATCTGGAATGTTGGCTGAGGGGAAGCGGATTTGTAGTGCTTGGCTAAGTCAGGACTGTCAGGTTTGAAGGTAGTTGGTGTGGTAGCCCAGTTGTACTTTCCCATTGTCTGCTCTTCAAGTTCAACAGGTAGGTCTAAGGTGCCATTGACGTGTTCATGAGTAGGGTCATCAGACTTGGTTTCCTCAATGGTAACAAAATTCAACAGTAAACTTTTTGGTGACCTCTTCTTCTTCTTCTTTTTCTTTTTAATCTGCCGACCATCCTGGTTGGGTGAAACCCACTCCCCACTTTGCTTGCTCTTCTGAACAACTTTGTGTCTTGGTGTCTGTCGACAGCGTACCAAAGCAGTGACAAAGATTACCAGGATAACAGTCATAGTTCCAGCAATTATGGCAATAACGACAATTACATAGCCATTAGTCTGGGGTGTCACATCATTGTCCCCAATGTTCCGCTCCAAAGGAGTCTCTAAACTTTTGCGTAGTTGCTCCTGAATGAGCGTGGCATTAGAGACTGTATCATTCACAAACAAATGGACAAGGGCAATTGCATGTAAGGACTCTGGCTGCCCCAAGTCCTTGACCTTCACAACCAGTCTATGGAGACCTTGGTCTGTTGCTACAATCTTCTCCTGCAGAGTAATGTTGCCTGTCATTTTGTCAATGGTAAACAGTCCTCTCTGTGACCCTCCAATAATACTATACTGGAGCTCAGCATTCATCCCAGTATCATTATCTATGGCAAACACTCTGGTCACCACAGATCCAGGGCTGGTGTTTAAAGGTACTAGATCATAGGAGTAGTTTGAGGAGGGGATGACAAACACTGGTCGATTGTCATTCACATCAACCACATTTATGGTGACCTTGGCATATGAGGTGGTTTGCATTAGACCTGCATCCACAGCCTTGACAACAAATGTGTAGGAGCTCTGTTGCTCCCTGTCAAAGGTAATGTTTGGTTTGATCACCCCAGTTTTGGGGTCAATTATGAAATTGTCCTTCCCATTAATGATCGAGAGGGTGACGACTGCATTGTCGCCAGCATCTGCATCTGTGACAGTGATCAAACCCACTGTCCCATACAAAGGAAGGTTCTCAGGCACATAGAAGTTGTACTCAGGATGGGTAAAGGCTGGACTGTTATCATTTTGGTCTTGGACTATTAGCTTTACAGTGACGTTGCTTTGAAGAGAAATGGTACCGTTATCCCTTGCAATGACTGTGAATGAATACTTCTCCTGCTTCTCTCTATCTAGCCTTTTGACAACAGAAAGAATTCCAGATCGAGAATCTATGTTAAACCCATCAGGAGCATCTGGGCCAAGACTATAAATGATAAGAGCATTAGAACCACTATCAGCATCTGTTGCACTGATTTTTATCAATTGTGTGCCAGGGTCATTGTTTTCCGGGATGGACAGCTGGATTTCAGGCTGAGGAAAAACAGGAACATTGTCATTTTCATCCTTGATTTTAATCAGCACCATAGCAGAAGTGTTTAAAGGAGGTTTCCCAGAGTCAGATGCAACTATCCGAATTGCATACTCTCGAGTGGTCTCATAATCTAAGGGTGCAGCAGTTTCAAGTAAAAACTGATCATTGAAGACCGGCTTCAATCTAAAAGGTACATCATGATCAGTGTAACATGTCACTTTACCATTCAGATCTGAATCTCTGTCTGTCACAGTAATTAGGGCTATTTTTGTGTTAAGAGGGGCATTTTCAGACAGCAGCACAGTGCCATTTACAAGATTCATTATATAACGGGTATCTATAGAGGGAACGTTGTCATTAATGTCTGTCACGTTGACTATCACTGTAGCCCTTGAAGGTGTAGAGCTTCCATCACTAGCTAGAACTATAAGCTTGTGCACTGGGTTGACTTCCCTGTCCAGCGGCTGCTTGACGGTAATCAGTCCAGTTGTGCTGTCAATAGCAAAATGTCGTTTGGTGGCAGGGGATATTTGGTTGCTGAAGGAGAAGTGAATTTGAGCATTGGATCCCAGATCAGCATCTGTGGCATGGAGGTGAGTGACAGACGTTCCCATTGGGGCATTCTCTGGAACGTTTACCTCCACCTCGCTGTCCTTGAACACCGGCCGATTGTCATTCACATCTGAGACGGTCACTTGAAGAATGGCTGTGCTGGACTTTGGAGGGTTGCCACCATCTTCCACTTTAATTTTCATCACAAAGGTGTCCTTCGTCTCTCGATCAAGGCTCTGCTGGACTATGAGTTGGGGCCATTTGTCTCCTTCAGGTGTCTCGATGATGTCCAAGCCAAATTCACTCACACTCTGGAAAACATACATAAAAAAGAATGTAAACTCTATGTAGTATATTTGAGCAAAAACATCATCATTACCCAAACATCAGCAAGGAAGAGACCTCCACTTGATGTTAACGCTAAAACTAATAATGGCATAGTACTTTTTTCTTCTAATTCGCAAAGCTCAGTCATTATGTATATTGCTGTTTTTATCTTTGCACATGTTACTATTTTTCCTGCTTTCCTATTTATGTGAGAATACATGTTATGATAATCCATCAGACACTTTTCACAAACACATGTAAGAAACATACAAATACTGATGTATTTGAGCCAGTCATTTATTCTAGCTTTCAACAGATGTTGGTTTTAGCTCCCGCATTAAACCTTGGGGTTAAAGTTGTTTAATCCTATGAGAAAATGCACAAGGTCTTCAAAATATTTACTCGAAAAGCCTGGCCGGGGGATATGATCCTATAAAGCAAACATTGGATCCCTATAGTGTAAACAGTTCCATCAAGCACCTGAAAACTAAAACATGTCCTATAAACGATGCAGTGAAAACAGATTCCACACAAAGTAAATAAGTCTAAGATGTGGTAAACAATCAAAAATTGTTTGCTAGAGATGACATTACCTTGTGTCATTCCACATTTACATGGGTGAGCATCAATCAATGCACATATTCCTGTTTGAAATATTACAGAATATGTTTTATTGACATGTCATGAAATATATATTTTGCTCTGACCTTTGCTGACGCCTTAATAAGCATGCTCAGTTTACATTTTCTAAAAGTAAACCATTTGCCAGTCCGACAGACAATTGCAAATTTAACATTCAGAAACAACATTTCCTACCAACTAACAAAGCCACATTGCATCTCATAGCCGTACAATAATGAAACAGTGAGTTCTAGCATTATTCTCTAGTGTATTCTGCTTTGCTGCACACAACTTATTGTTTTATCCAACAACCAAGGCTCTGATTTAGTATACGAAAGACAGCTTTTGTAGTTTCCAGTTTATATGTGAGGAAAGCAGCTGAAAAGGAGTCAAAGAGATAAGATCCCATTTAAATCATACTGCAAGACCATCGCAGATTAAAGCAAAGGGAAAACCCAGAAAAAAGCTAAATCTAGGCAACAGCAAAGCCCGAGGAACATGAAAACAAATACATATGCAAGCCCCATGAGAAAGCAGCTTTGACTGTTTAAAATA
Source organism: Danio aesculapii (assembly GCF_903798145.1). Taxonomy (NCBI): domain Eukaryota; kingdom Metazoa; phylum Chordata; class Actinopteri; order Cypriniformes; family Danionidae; genus Danio; species Danio aesculapii. The sequence continues at coordinate 29,301,751 of NC_079448.1, forward strand.
ATTACCTTCCTACCAAAATTAGCCCTAATATTTATGATTACAGATCAGGCTACATACTACTACAGGCAAACATAGCACACTTTCTAGATTTCCGCAGTTAGTAAGCGAGGAAGACAGGGGAACAGTGCCTGAATGAGAGTCAAGCACATTTGTGAAACAAAGAGGCTCTTTGAAGCTCTTTCAGTCAAAAACATTTTCATGCTAGAACAAGAAAAAGCAACTTCCTTAAGAGATAAGCTTCCTGCCGCACATAAAGCTGGGAAAGATTACTCTGTCTAGGCACATATTTCAAATGTGATTACGATACGTATATGCATTTCCCATGCCATGGGTAATCTTGAATCATTTAGTCTGGCTCTAACAATACACTTTTTATTGGCACCCTGCATGCAGCCGCATAATAACCACACAAGCAAACAACAATTTAAATATTGGGTTGACAGTAAGCTTTGTACATGCTAAAATCATGCAACATCCCCCTTTGGTAGTTCTTGGCACACTTTTGTGACCATCTGTGGTCTACTGTCAGTGCTACCAACACATGCAAAAACACATATCAATACTCATCCAAGTACATAATTAGCATTAAACACAGAAAGGTTATGAAAGTAACAGTTTGGATGCCTGCATATATTAGCACATGCAAAGCAGCTCTCCTTCCTTATATAGGCAATGCAATTCAACAAAACTGACTGCTGTAATTTTATATGAGGATCAGCAGAAAAATCTGTGAGAAACAAATCTGTTTGGTGTGCTTCTGGTTACAATAAAGGTAGGTTATGGTTTGTCATTTATAAATGTATGTGTGTTAGCCGGAAGACCTCTTTTTTTCTTTTTTTTTTCCATCTTATACAGTATGATAAGATAAGACATGTTTTATCTAATGAGACTGTTTTTAAAATGGCTAGCAATAAGGGGATCAATCATAATTTTGCAAGCCAGGCCCATAAAAATGAGGCTGGGGAATTCTGATTATCTTCAAACAGACTCGGGTAAAGTCAAAAGAACATGAATCACAGGCCCAAGGGATGTGACAAATGTCTGGAATTAATACAGGTAGTGCATAAGAATCTACATATTCATACCAACTGACCCATAGAGCATTATGAGACACATGGGATGAATCGCTTCCATTAGTGTAAAAGACTGACAAGGAATGATACTGGATGTAAAACAATGCTTAAAATCTCGCTTAAATTGAACCCAGTTGTCTAGTGCAATCAAGAAATATATGCAGAAGAAGGTAATGTCAGTTATAAATAACTCAAAGAGAACTGTATCTTAACGGTAGAATATTAAGCATCAGTGAGCTTCATTTTGCATAGTTCAACCCTAGAGTTTATTTCAGCTTTGCAGACTGGCAAAGTATCTGCTGTATGAATCAATGAGATGACCTTCTACAGCAACAACTCAGAATGAACTCAGTATCAACAACTGGGAAACTGAATATTTTACTTCCTTGCACCGTTGCACTGCATTAGAACAGTATAAATGCAAGAATATAAAAACAACAATAAATTAAATGTAAAAACATGAATACTACTACTTATAATAATTATTATTAAAACAATAATAATAATAATAATAATAATAATAATAATAATAATAATAATAATAATGATGATGATGATAAAAATAATACCATTAATAATAATGATAATAATGATAATAATGTCAGTAGTAGTAATGGTATCCAAGTAGTCATATTTGCATTTGTATTTTATATTTACTGCCTACTATAATTAGATGAACACCATTTGACTAAAACCAAACACAAGGCATCCCTGGTCACACTTTGGCTGAGGAATCAGCCAAACATTAGGCACAAATGAAACCTGGAATCACTTGACAGTCAGCAATGCAATTAGAAACTGCTACTTTTCCCCAGTGTCCACTACTGTCCAAAACACTAACAGAAATCAGTTTACCTTATCCACTCATCCTTAAAGCTGATGCACTTTAATCTGACTGATTCTCAAGGGAGTACAGTTAAACGGGCATCTATACTCTCTCAAGCTAATTGTTATAATCATTACTATTTATTTCATATACGACAATTGTTTCCAGGGAAACAAACCTTTTGTGAGAAGTGTCAGAACCCTTCAGTTCAACTCGAGGCACAACAATTACTTTGTTCAAAGCGGATGATATCTTTCTCGAAAATCATTCGTAAGCCTTTGTGTTGTAATATTCATGGAAACTCTTTATGACATGTTACTTGTCAGCCCTTGATCATTAATGCATCATTCGGCTGGCTCTTCTCATTGTCTTGAAGTGAAATAACTGCAGAAGTGAGAACTTAAAAAATAAAATAAAAATCACATTTTCTATAAATTATTTAAGCTGAGCTAGTTTCTCTTCCACTTCAAATCAGAATCAGACATGGATGAAAACCAAAATACTCATGAATTATTGAAATGAAATGATAACAACTTTTAGCGCTGACCTTGACTTCCCAAATAAGCAATCCAATGGAGACTTGCTGTAATGAAAGCGCTTTCAAAACATCCCTTCTTAAGTTTCGATCTTAAAATGACAATGCTGAAGGTCCCGGGTGATTAAAAACACACAAATAGTTTCAAAAGAGAGAAACGGCTTTCTTAATGTGAGGTTAGAGTGCTTAAATGGAAGGGTAAAAATAACAATGAGTTGGGTGGAACCCACAACAGAAAAGTCAATATCCTCATCCCATGAGCCTGATCTGATCCACATGCCTCCAGATAGGACTTGTAAAGAGGTTCTCTTTAAGTGATAAAATCTCTTCTAATGGAAAGCACTCCTCCAGCCATGCATGGTATTACTTTCTGTAGGCTGACCTTGATAGTGTCCAGAGGTGCTTCTGTGCATCGTTCCAGGTGACATGGCAACACTAATGCTGATGGAACAATTAATATGGCAGCGCAATTAAAACAGGGGTAGGCAATAACGGCCCTCTGTGTCATAAGCGAGGGCTTCCTCCTTAGGGGACATGACTGGAATGAATAAAGAGCAGAAGAGGGATTGCTATCAGAGCTCTTTCAAAGCTATGTGCGCAGCAGCTGTGCCCCACAATGCTAATCGCGCAGCTCCATGCTGACGGTGAGCCGGTCTAAACCATTACTGTGTGGGAGCTTCAGAGATTCGTACTCTCACAGGACCATGCAAACGCAGTCCAAGAGGTGGATTCACGGCCAGATGCCGCTCGTAGGATGCTTTCAACAACCTCTGAGGATGAAACATATCCTCCCGTTCCATTTCTGTTTACACAGATCTACCCTCACCAAACTTGCATGCATGATTCATAAAAAGAAACACTACACTTGCAGACGAAGAACAAATAAAATCATCCGAAAGGCAACAGAGTCTTTACATATTTACAGTAATTTTATGAGGCATCGCACTGGTCATTTTCCAAGCATGGGCAAACGAAAGAGCCACAGCAGGCTTGGCAAGAAAGAGAAAGAGAGAGAGAGAGAGAGAGAGAAAGAGAGAGAGAGAGAGAGAGAGAGAGACTCTTTAAAAATGCAAATTGGTAACTTAATCAGACATGAAAAGCAAGGATTCGGCTAATTCTCAAAAGAAAAGGTACAAATTACTCTTTCACACTTTAATAACAGTCTTGGGCTCTTTGTTTCACACTGTATTTGAATTTCACACTGTATTTGAATTTTAATTAAAATACAGGAAGACCTTTCTAGGGAATACGAGTTCATTCACTGAACTATGTTATGTAGGAATCTTCAGCATTGTGACTGACAGCCCAGATGAAGAGCGTGCTTAGTGTCTTTTTACCACTTCTGGGATAAAATGCCCCTTCGACTCTCCGTAAAATGCTAAATTAAACACACATGCAACATATCTGCTACTTTACACGATTTAATAGTTTGCATACCATTATCCTACTTTCCAGTCGGAGCAGACTACATTAAGCCTCAGAGAATATTACGCTAGTTGCTCAGAAGACATCAATTAAGAGAAAGTACCATTTCCCCCATTGTTCATATCTATCATGGTGCAATTACCTACTTACCTTAAACAAAACACAGGAATCACTTTTAAAACCTTGAGCTAAATATCTCTATTGCTTTTTTTTTATTATTTCGGACATTAAGGTCTGATTAAAGGGTGGTGTCATGTAATAAGTCACAGCTGAACGTTGAACTTACCTTGACAAGCTCGTAGTGCTGAATCCCATTGATTCCTACATCAGGGTCAAATGCGGAAGGGACTGGGTAGCGGCTGTTGATGGCTGTGTTTTCTGGAATGGAGATGTTGATAACTGTCGACTGAAAGAGCGGGGCATTGTCGTTGATGTCTTCGATGAGGAAGCGGATCTTGACCAGTCGGAAAATCTCATCAGGTAGTACAGCAACCTCAATCTCATAATAGCAGCGCTTCTCATTGAAGACTCCAGAACAGAGTTTCTCGCGGTCGATGCGGTTGGCTGTGGTGAGAATTTCTCCTGTGCTGGCTTCTACCTTGACTAAAGGCACATCACCTGTCTTGTAGACAGGTTTAAACTGCAGCGCAGAAGACAGTTTAATGTCTGGATCCAGATTCAAGTTTAGGTCTTTGCGCAGGTTTCCGATGCGCACATTCTCCGGCTGCTCCTCTTTTACGGTGTAGTCCTTTTCTTGAGCCCGGCACATCAAGAACAAGCAGGTGAATAAAACCACCAGAACATGGGCCTCACTTGCCAAGTCCATACTCAGAGTAGGTGCTGTACTTTCTTCAAAGATCTGCTAGAGGAAGATGAAAAGAGAAAGATGGTCATATTCCCAACTCTAAAACACAGTTTTGCTACAAATAGCTTTTTGATGCTTTGGGACATTAACATCTGAACAAGCAAATGAAGTCTCTGGGGGAGCGTTTTAGATTTTTCAATAAATTAAACATAGTTCAGCCACATACTGTCCATTTTCTTACCCTCATGTGCTTCCAAATCTACTGTGTACTGTACAGCTTGCAGCAAGGAAAAAATACTTTTCCATAGAGTTACAAAATAAAACATTTCCTGGATCTCAAATGAATGTAAATGATGTGTTAATGGATGCAACTGGTTCTCAAGTCAACTCAATCAGGCATAGCAGTGAACAGGGGAATACTGGGGAATACAGGGTATATGCAGGAATCATAAAGGTAAATTCAATACCTTTTTAAGACTTTTTAAAGACCTTAGGATTAGGGTTATATTTTAGGGTTATATTTTATTTTTACCTCATCGACACCAAGTTCTAATCAGTATCAAACCTTTAACTTAATAAACAGTTGTTAATAAACAGTTGTAGTTAAATAAATCAATGGAGCACAACCATGCAACTAAATTCAGATAAGCTTGGAAAAAACGATTGTTTTTAGCGACAGGCTTCAGCCACTGTTTAAACTCGTCTTTCTCCAACCAGGAGAACGCAATTTTGCATTTTCCTATAAGCCGTCTGTTTCGTTCTTTGGTTTTACTACATGTGAAGAGCACCACATCGCCTTCCCCTGTTTGTCACAAATTACGTGACATCACCCAGATGGAGAAGCTTGGCCAGATGCGCCCCGGCACAAACCAATCGTGTGGATCGACCATGCCGTTGTTAATATTAGGAGGAAAATAAATATATTTATGCTTTTTTGGAGTCAAACACTTTGGACAAAGCTTGAACAAAATATAAAAACCTCATGAAAACGCGATTAAGACTTTTTAAGGGCCTTAATTTTCTCACAATTGATTTATCAACTTTTAATACTTTGAGACCCCGAAGACACCCTGTATATGTTTTTACTAAATACAAAAAAACTGTTTTGTTTGTCTTTCTTTCAAGAACAAACATCTAAAGACAAGACACAAGAAATCTCATTCACAGAAATCTCAAACTAGTGAGGTTCTTGTGTAAACTGAAAAAATGAGAAGGAAAAAAAATATTTGCCAAAGGGGCGAGGAAGACAACTGCACAGAAAAGAGAACAATTTTCTCCTTTTTGTATTCCAAATAAGAATGAAATATCATACAGATTTGGATTGACATGAGCAGTAAACGATGGCTTAAAATGAAGAATGGACTATCCCTATAACTATTGTTGCCATTCATTTGTCGTTTACAATGCTTAACAATATGAACGACTGCTTAAAAGGTAAAATGCTACCAAATAATACATACAATCATATTAGAGAGGCCCGGCAGATTTCAGACTGCAGATAATGGACTATTGTACGTCACTGGCAACACTCAACAGAACTGCAGTGCATAATATCAGATTACAGTATGTTGATATTTTGAGCAGCCAAGATGTAACTGTAGGGTAAGTGCGAATTTTATGATTTAAAGTTGAAGAATAAGAGTCCCAAATGACTGTCAATATCCCTCAGAAGAATAGGACAAAGCCATAATTCAAAGCACCAAGACATGATTTATGAATCAGCATTTCAGTGTTTGTTGCCAACTTGCTCGATGGCCACACAAATCCTGTCAGGGCATTATATAAATAAAAGTAGCCAGGGGGCTGAGGCTTTCACAATGTGCCAACAACTCAACTAGGTCACAGAAAACTGGTGGGGGAGATGCCTAACACTTCTAGACTCTGGGTTTTGTTAGTTTACCGAGTTGTCTATGCAGTGCTAATTCTGTTTGAATATAGTACCCCTTATTATAGAAACTTCACATTAGACTCTTTAATAAACCTTACTTATTATAATCCGCTTGTTAAGTTGTGACGTATCTGTGACATCTGGTATACTGTTTCCGGGTCCAAGCTGCTACTAATTTGAATTGAGAAAAATGTTCGTTTATGACCCATTTTTAGGCCTATAACACATTAAAGTGAATTATAAATAAAATCATGATGTAAACAACATTCTCTGGACTTGCTGCATCACAAACACCAATATTTTAACAAATTATAAAAAATTAATAACATTCAGGCCATCGGATATTAGACACACATATACATATACATATACCGTATATACATATATATATACACATATACATACATATATATATATATATATATATATATATATATATATATATATATATATATATATATATATATATATATATATATATATATATGTATGTGTGTGTGTGTGTGTGTGTGTGTGTGTGTATATATATATATATATATATATATATATATATATATATATATATATATATATATATATATATATATATTGCGATCGTAATATTCGAAAGTATTACATAGCTTTGCATAACGTCACACTTAACAAGAGGATATATGAAATTAATTAGCAAAACCTCAAAGCAGGAAATATAGCATAGTAGGAAAGAAAAATTTAAGAAAAATAGGATATCCAGGAAATACTGCTAACAATGACTCTCCATTCGGCAAGTCATTAATGTGTAATTTGTAGGTGCCAAAAGGATGTTTGTTTTAAAACAAAGCTGAACGCAGCAGAGATGCATCGTGTACCTTGAAGATCTGCTTCACACATCAAAAATTCATCACAAAGGCTGATTTCTTAAAACACACAGAGTTGAAGGCCCCATTTTTTTAGCCGCTCAAGTCTCGGCTGTCAGCGAGATGTTCTGTTTTTCACAGTGAACACTCTGGCTGGACTGTAGGGACTCATTAAAGGTTTGTTGGGCAGACGAGCAGCACTCACAGTATTTACATGACATTGATCAATGGCCAGCTTACTATCTGCAGATATTCTCCGACTGTTATGTTGTTTTTTGAAGAAAGTTGTGAAAAATGATTCGGTTTGCTTTTGAAGATTGCACCATTTTGGAGTCGGCGAGAGCAAACCAATTACTATTCACCTACTATACTCTGATAAGCCCGAAAGAGTCCAAGGCTGTATCCAACATTGCATAATGAAGAGGACTTACTGGCTAAGGAGTGCATTGCAGAGCAGCGCATAAAAGATGAAAAGATGATCTACATCTAAATAACCGCGACTTACATTAAAGTGTGATGTGGACGGGGCTTTAAAAAGGGCGATGGGTCTCCAGTTCTGTACATTTTCCTGCGTCTGGATAATCAGTTTACTGTCAACAATAACAAATGGCATGGTCTCGAATGGAGCACGAATGCTGATGAACCTGTACAACCCAAAATAGCACTAAATAGTGTAGACAGTATAAGCTCGAGCTCTCGGTAAGTGATGTCTGGCATTTTGTATGGAGCTCTGCTATCCAGGGACGTGGTGCTGGGATTAGACAATTCCACACGGGAGCCTACATGTCACTCCTCCCCATATTTAGGACAGTTTATGTTGTTGCGAAAACTCAGAGCCATTTTCAGATTTACTCCAGGGAACGATTCTTTCAAAACTATACTCTGGGTGGATTTGCAAAGCTTTGAGTTTCAACTTTCCCAATCTTTGGAAACTTGCAGCTCATGAGCGAATAGAGAGAATTAGCTGGGAAAATTGCGCTCAGGGGTATCGGGGAGACTTTCTCCCTGCTTGCACAGAGTTCCAGTGATCTATTCTGAGCAGCGGACCATGCATTGCAGGGAGTATGCAAAAGCCGTCCTTCCCTCCAGAGCCTGGAGTGAACAGCACACAGACTTTGGAGGCGCTTTACGTGACAATGTGATGGACAGGCCTGCCTGTTTTTTTGATTTTGAGCTGAGCTGTCAAGGAAGAAAATAATTTTACATGTCAACTGCAAGTTCATGTTGAACTTCTGTCTATATGAATCAGCAGGAACAGAGTGCTGCAGAGGTGTAAAAATCAATACAGCTCACCTACCAAACGGGCATCAGATTAAAACGATCAAATTTAATAAGAAAGGTAATTAAAGCAAAATGACATTTCATATAATGATTAAAGCTGCTTATGGAAGTTAAACTGGGACAGCTGCCTGAAGCGTGTCACTTAACTTGTTCTTATCAGCAGCATCGCTCTCTTTATCAGTTTTATAGAAAGCGTGTGTGTGATGCCTTGAAATTTCAATGTCTTGTTTGAGTTCGCCCTCCACCTTTGCCTTCAGCAGCTTGAGACCCATAGCCCTCCTACCAGCTGTTTGCCAGTCTACCTGCTGTTCTTGTGTAGTGCGAAAGTCAGCCTTTTCATCACGAGAAAACATGTTTTTAATCATTTATTTATGAAGTCATTCTTTTATATCAAATATGTGGTAATGCAACGCATCTGGTATTATTATTGTTATTATTATTAAATCTGTTTATCTCCTGTTGTTTTACAACATCAACATTGTATTGTTATATCTGTTAATTAATCATTCCTACAGTATACATACCTGAAGACTCTAGGCTGACGTGTCATATAAAAGGTTGGATCCTACTGAAACGCAGACTGGATTTGAGTAGCTTTGATGCAGACTACACTGATCCAAAGGACCAATGATCAATTGAATGATCAATAGGGAGGTATTACCATACCAAACAGGCTGCCAGTCGCAACGGATAAACAGATGTAGCGAACGCAACGGAGTCGATTTATGTCTGTCAGCAAAGATTATGCATCCAAACAGTCATGTCTGCCATTTTTCAATTTATCAAAGTTTCCATCCGGTCAGATGACAAAATAACTTATGGCTAACTTCGGCTGAGAGGGAACTGAGACAGATTTTGTTAATGTAAAATGGTGCGTCGTGAATCATGGTTGAGATTTTGCTAATTTGAATCATAAATAATCATAATAAAACTTGATTTAATTCCTTAGACCAGCATCAGGCAATTTATTGTGGGCACTTTCAGTGGAACAACATGTCAGTTGTTGATATATCATTCTCCCAAATTGATTTTATATGGACAAACATTGCAAAGTGTATAACATGCCAATGAAACTCTAAATCTAAATGGCTGTTTTTTGGCCTGTAATACAATGTTCATTTTTACTCTCACTCAATGATTTCTTTTCTTTAGATGCATAATAATAATAATAATAATAATAATAATACTAATAATAATGTATTATGTCTATAAGTTATAAATGACAGGGATAGGAAGCTCAACTAGATTTTACAAATCTAACAATTAATGCATGCTTGATAATGACATTGTTATTTATTCACTCCAGTCCCCATGACTAATTTTGTCATGTCAACCATTTAGAGTATATATCATACATTTAAACATTATTTTTTTAAACCCATAGCAAAAAAAATCTAATTCAAATTCAGTTCATTGTTGACTAACTAAATGACAATGGCCTGTTAAATGAAAAGTAATTAAATTAAATTAGTTACAGCAACATATTATTATCTGTATACTTAAGGTCCTATAGACCTATTGTTCGAATATCTTAATCCATAGTATGATACATAAATAAATAATTAAATAAATAAACAACCATTAGAGGGCACTGCGGTGATCACAGTCTGATCTTAAATAAAAAATAAATAATAATATACAATAAACAACCATTTATATAATGGTAACATATCTGAGACAAACATATTCTTATTATACTTTTTATACACAGCAAGGCCACTGCGTACGGTATGGTAGGACATTGTATCAACCACCCAGACCAGCAGATGCATATTTCGGTAATGGTAGTATTACTTGTCATTTCATGTATTTTTTTTTTATTTTATTATTTATTTTTTTTGCCAGTATTAATTAATTTAATATAAATTGTGTGTTGAAAAATCTTGTTAACATCATCTTACAGAATTGCTAGGTTGGTTCTTCCTTTAAAATAGCTTTTTTGTTGTTGTTGTTGTTGTTTTATTAAGTTTGAATTCACCAGGTGGCTACATTTAGCTTTTGAAACCATAAAATACATGCTACATTATCATATTACAAGTAAATAAATAAGTCACAACTGTTTTGTGACTTTCATGTCAGATGACATCATCATTCTTTCAGCGGCAGACAAAATAAAAAAAATTCAAAAATTAAATCCCATCTTGTAATTCACACCTTTATATATGCCACAACTATATTTAATTTCCCCTATAGTTTACAATTACAATATATTAAAGACTAAAACTACATTTAAAAATAAAATTAGATAAATATATTCTGAAGGAATGAATTTTCACAGCATTTTATTTTGCAACATTGTTTTTTAATATCTACACTTCATGGCAAGATGAGATAACAGATTAAAAACAATAATAATAATAATATGGAATGCAAATCATCTAAAAAATACTATAAACAATGAGCTGCAAAAAAGAAAGGCCTGTTGAATTTCTCCACATCCGAGTGTTGCTCAACCAGAGATGACTGTAAAATGAAAACCAGTTGCATCATTTTGCCTTCAAGCATGAAACAATGTTGAACTCTTGTCCCTATGAAAATCTAAATTAGAAAGTAATCAGATTTGACACTCATACCTGTCGTCAAAGGTCGTTTGTTGCATAACTAAGTGAGAAAATGTGAACAAAGTAAATGGAATAGACTACAGCTATTTGTTCTGAAGTACGTCTAAATCTGGAAACTTTCATTTAAAAAAATTACTATGGTAACAAGAGTACTTTTCAGACAAATACCATAATTACCACAGTTATTATGGTGGTTATCCCTTACAAACAGTGTAAAGACTTTGAACATGTTATATTGCATCAGAGAATAGCAAAGTTACAACTCTTTTACATAAACACACTTTTAATTATAAAGGTTCCAAACACCGCCGAATGGTTTAACCTGTTCTAAAAAGAGAACATTTTAAACTCCACAATAAGGTCATAATTAAACAATAACATTATTAATATTATTATTTTTAATATTATTATTAATAATAATAATAATAATAATACATTTTGCTATTATTTAGTTGAGAAAATTATTTATGCATTTTAAAGGGTAAAGCAATACACTGAACTGAAGTACATGTAATATCAATAATCTCAAAAATGTGTCATATTAAAAAAAAAAGTAATCGTTTTTAATATGAAGGCTATTGGCTTAAACTACAAACCAAAGAGCCCTTATTACTTAGTGCATGGTATTGTGGCGGGAACTGTGGTTACCATGGCAATTTTTTAAGGGACAGGATCAGTTTAAAACAAAGTATTTCTGTTCTGCCTCGGCCAGCACACCGGTTCAGAAAATGACGCATCCTCCTGGATCAGCCTCCGACTTCATCTGCTGATGCTCTTCTGTCTCGCGAGCTGCATACAGCCGTGCATTTTTGAGTAGACTAACCTATATGTGTCCATTTCCTTAATGGCAAGCTATTTAATATATTATTACTTTGCTGTTAGGTCCAAAACGACTACAATACAACATTTCTCCGATAGTCATAAGATTCAGGAGAACGCTTCAGAAGTTGATGGTATCTAGTTGATGCTGTTATGATTCACGTGTTGGCTGCTACGCTCTTACAGTATGAAACGCTCTAAAACGACTTTACATTTTGCTTTTACCTGTTTACTTTCTGTGTAATAAAGCGAAGTCATTAACCGAAAAGAAAAAACAGACTAGCGCATCTTCAAATGTGAATTGAAGCGGGGTTACGGTGTTCTGCAGAACGTTTTATGTCTTTCTAACATCACAATTAATTTATTTTCCTCAGGCAAACTTAAGCCTATTATAAAATGAGCATTCAATTGAGTTTTATGCGCTTGGGCCCTTCGACTTTTTTTTTTTTTTTTTGCATTTCCTCCGAACATTGCAAGCGCATTTGAGTGGCAGTTTTAATCCATTTCGCGGTGTTTTAAATACATTAAATAAAGTACGACCGATTGTCTTACAAATTAGAGAGCCAAGTCAAATTCCACCATTTGTATTAAATGTTTAAAATTAAAAACAAGCCATAAATGAGCATAAAGAATACGTGTCTTACCTCGGATTTCTCAGAGAATATGGAAACTCTCAATTCCCGTCACGTAGCGGCATCACTGCTGGAGGAGATGAAGTGCCGTGAAGCAGACTGAAGAAAATCCCAGAATCAAACAGCTTCACGTAGTGACCAGTCGGTATCCAACTAGAGAAAACGATCCATGTCCATGAAAAAGTCCAAGGTCCGAGCACGAACAGCGAAAAACATTTGTGAATGACTTTTAGAAGAGACGATGTAATTCCTCAGATGTCTCGCGCCTGGATACTGCTTGAATCCCACGCGCGCGGAGAGATGGTGCTGCTCCAATTGGGTTTGTACTTCTTATTTCAGTGCATTCATACAGTCAGCACGGGAAAACGCGAGAGTGCTCCTCGCATGTACGTGAATTGTTTGGTTAAGTTGTTTTCTTTCTCTCTGTGCCTTTAATTAACACCGACAGAACTTGTAAATCATTTAAAACATCCCCGGACACGTCATTTTAATGTCATCCCGTGGTTTGGCAGAGTGATAGAGAGCAAATCGTCTATTCTGAGAAATGCTCATGGGCTGTCAATGCAACGAAGCAGGTGGACAGTGTGCCTATATGTGCAGCATCACTTCCACACACTGAAATAGGCGTTTTGCCGTAGTTGTACGCAGAGCTCTAGCAATCTCTGTTGTATTGTATGAACTCAGTTCCTTAGTACTGCCCACCTCTCCACCTCCGATTGACATCATCGCGGGAGGAGGAGCCAGCGATAAATTTCACAGCCTTCATCATCTTAAAGCCGCACTGCTGCTGGAGTCAGAGCCCCGCTCGCTCGCGCTCACAGCGGACTAATACCTCACACCAACGCCGCCACTCGCCTGAGAGGAAAAGGGGGCACTGTTCGCTTTGCTTATAAACACCAGTTTGTGTGTAAAGTCCAACGTCAAAATACCTAATTTACTTTACTAATGCACATAGACCGGCGAAACGTGACAGACAGACAGACAGATAGACACACGGATAGACGGATGATAGATAGATAGATAGATAGATAGATAGATAGATAGATAGATAGATAGATAGATAGATAGATAGATAGATAGATAGACATTCTTCATGGAACCATTGATGCAATGAAGAACATTTGATTTCGAGAGTAGATTGTGGGCAATGTTGGGACATCAATCATTGTAAACAATTTGATTGTCAATAAATTGATGCAGAAATAACATGAAGCAGAAATTAAGTGAATTGGTGAAACATGTAAATTGATTGTCATTTTTTGAAGGTCTTGGTCTTTTCCTGGTATTTTCCTGCATTTGTACTCGGTCTCATCTCAGATTAAGAGCATGTTCACACTTGTAGTTTGTTTCTTATGATTAATTTGGTCCGAACTCAAACAGAAAATGATTTATTACTGGTTCCCTTAGCGTTCACACTGTCAGTTTTAAGACTGAGCTGAATTCTCAATCATTCCTGCACGTGAAGATCTGAATACAGCGTTTTTACTAAACTGTAATTAGAAACATTGAAACTATGAAAAACTGGTTGAAATTTCTGTCTCATTTATGATTGCTCCAAATTGTATGCCATTGTAGGTTCATTTGGATGTTATTGCATTCGGACTTGCAACACAGGCTCATCGGAAATACATGCTTATTTTTGTGAAACCATAAAAATGTATAAATATACATTTGACTGCAGTTTCTAGGTAAAGTTAACACTACGGGGCAGATAAAGCCAATAACTATTGTTCCTTTCTACACTAATGATACATACATATAAGGGACATTATTGATGAAAAAAAATTTGTACAGTTCTTTGCAAATAAAATATTATTTTACTAGTTTATTTTACAAATAAATAACACAAAATAACCTAACAGTGTCTAGTAAAGGACGGTTCCACAAAAAAAAACGATAAAAGCAATGTCAATTTTTCTTTTACATTTGCTTTTGAAAACACTATTGGTTGCTTTTAGGTCAGTAGTTTACTAGGTGACCTGTATGACAAACCCCAACTTCTTGTTGATACAGTATGTATTGTACATGAAGGACATGTATCTGAAATATACAACAAAATCTACAATAAGTAAATTATTTAAGATTTGCCAGAAAATGTAGACAGCGCCCCTTAGTCAATTTGCCATCTAAAACATATTTTTACTTTTTACAAAAATGTAGACACATATTTCCAAGAGCATAAGTGGTGTACATGCATGCTTGGATACCAGTTAACACTTCCTCAAATGAACCACATCAACAAGATAATCTCTTCAGTGTTTGTTTTATCACACATCAAGACAAGTCAAATTAATATTTCTACACAATGTCTGATTTGATTTTTTTTTCCTAAATTGGTCAAAAATGAACAAGAATTGTGTCAAAATTCATTCATTCATTTTCCTTCGGCTTAGTCCTTTTATTCATCAGGGATTGCCAAAGCGAAATGAACCGCCAACTTATCCAGTATATGTTTTACACAGCAGATGACATTCCAGTTACAACCCAGTACTGGGAAACATCCATACACGCTAAATCATACACATCTACTATGGCCAATTTAGTTTATTCAATTCACCTATACTACATGACTTTGGACTTCCACCCGGAGGAAACCCAAATGGGGAGAACATGCAAACTCCACACAGAAATGCCAACTGACCCAGCTGGGACTTGAACCAGTGTCCTTGTTGCTGTGAGGTGACAGTGCTAACTACTGAGCTGCCGTGTTGCCCCTTGTGTCAAATTGTCACCCAAAATGAATATAAATGTCCTGAAAAAAAAAAGTGTGCATGTTTGTGATCTTGATAATTACATGAAATAAAAATATTGTATAACATAAAATTAAGCAAGAATAAGATAGCTTTTTTTATTATATCTTATATAACATGACATATTTAAACAACTTTAAACAGGTTTTTGCATATTTCATTAGTAAAAACAATTCTAAACAAATTGATAGTGGTATTGTGCATTTCTGAGCAACTCAAAGATGTGCCTCGGTACTTTACATTAATTTACATCAGGGATTCTCAAACGGTGGGCCACAGCCCACTAGTGGGCCTCAGCGATACTGCAGGTGGGCCGCGAGATAAAAATTTACTCTCAATATTCTACAATAATTTTTGGATTGCATTATAATATGCTACATTAAAATGACTGAAGTAAGGCACATTCTCCTGGTCTCTGATTGATTACTTCAAATTTGGCGCAAAAACAGCCTCATGATCACGTCTGCAACTACACGCAAGTCACATAAGTTCCTTCACAAACTATGCGTGAAGCGAAAGTGAAAGTCTCTCTTTGTGTATTTTTGTGTGAACTATTTAATATATCTGCATAGTTGTCCAAATTAATTTTCTGTGAGTGTTTTGTAATGGACGCGCACCCATACAGGAGGATCTAGGGAGGCTCGATGCTGTTTCTGCCATAGAATGTAAAAAACAACTTGCATATAAGCTTCAGACGCGCTCTGTTCCTGTCAGTGACCCCCCAATAATATCCAGCTGCAAACTCAACCATCATCAGATCGACGTGTTTCAACAGATTTAGGGTGTTTTACTGTAGTTTACATTTGTCGGGATTTTTGAATAGTAGATATTTAATAATAGATATTCAGTTAGTCAAGATTAAAGCAGAAGCTGGTTTGCAATATCCCTGTTGACCTGTGGTTCTCTTTGAATCTGTGTAAGTTTAAAAATAATAATAAATTATATATAATATGGTTTTAGTTCTTAATATATAATTAAATTTAATAAATTATATTTTCTAATAAAATGTTGATAATAGAAAATAATAGAAGGCACAACAAAGGCATATAATAAATTTGTTAAAATAATGTAATATGATCTAATATGATATAATATAACATAATATAACATATGTATTTGTTAATAAATAAAGGTTCAAATGAGCATTTCATACAAGCATTTTAGAGAAAATGTCAGACAGGTGGGCCTTCAAAAATTGATAGGAGAAAGAAGTGGGCCCCGCAGTGAAAAAGGTTGAGAACCCCTGATTTAGATGATTAAGACTGTAGACTGTAGAAATTTTACATTTGCTGTAAGATTTTTTTTTTGTTTTTTGTTTTTTGGACAAATGGTTAAAAAATGGTATTCGTTTAAACAAAATGTGTTACCTCAACCCTGGTGACTGCAATTCAATGCATTTAAAACATACAGAAATTTAAGAGAACCATAGTCAATTAACCTATCTGAAAAGTACAGTCATTTGTCACCTCACTCTAACACTTTCTATTGCACGGGATGGCTGAAAATCTTGCACAGCCCCACATTCAATAAAGGTCACTCACACAACATGTACACATTGATCTTCCCATTAATTTTTACACTGCTGCAATGTAACAAATCACAGTCTTTGACTGGTCCCCTCAAGCTAGCTTTTCTTACCAAAAGCCATAACCTTCGTAACATCAATCACGTCCTGATGCTTCACCTCAGCACGCTTTTAAATGGTCACACTTTCAATTGACTGTGACATTCCCTTAAGGCTGGAAAGTTGGCATTTAATAAAAATCATATTCAATTCTTGTGTACAATTACATGTTTACATTCAAGCTGTGTATTTCATGAACTCTTTCGAAGGCTAATGTGTATTTGATCACAGTATTTAACATCTAAGTACAAGCCATTATTTTAGGGCAGAATTTTTCAAAACACCTCAGGTAAATGTCTCCAGAATTAGATAGAATAGTTGTGCTAATTTGCACAATGTACCCCGGAAAACCTACATCTTTGAAGGAATTTGGAGCATCCAGGGAGCTTCTCTTCCTCATCAAGTAATGTACCTATCCGAGAGCTATACCTAAAAGGGTTGATCCCTTCATATTTTTAAGATTCATACTTCATGTCACTGAAGGACTTCTCTTAGGCATGTTAAAGAAATGCAAATCTGAAAGCCTTAAAGCAATATGAAAGGCACAAAATACCTCATGAATTATTCAGAGGGCTATTTTGCCACCCTCAAAATGAACTTTTAGAGAAACCAGTTATGCATTTCTGATAGTGCTAGAGAATCCACCAAACGCAGAGAGCAGTTTAAATGTCATGCTGCACATCTAATCTTGGACATTGTTTTATTTCCCACTTTAATGGGATAGTGAGAGTAACATTTGTGGGGAAGCATATGTGCATAAAATCTTAAATGTGCGGTAACATGTAAAGCAAGCCTAAATGATGATGATTTCATAGTGCCTGAGTTGTTGCCGCTGTCCTTCTACATTCTGCTATGCAGATTGTCTTTCAATAGAATTGTACGCCAAGCATTTTTAGATTGCTGTTCTCCCCTATCCAAACCATAATAATCTAATGACGTGTGACACTGGATACCTGTGTCTGAATTTTTCAGGGCCACATAAAGGACAGGGTTACAATATTTAACAATGTGAAGTGTTTGCTTGATAAATAAAACCTCTCTGGTTAACTTGTGTCTGTTCTCAGAATGTGACATATTATTCATTTCCAATGTCCAAAGGTCTGTAGTTAAAATGTCCCCACTGCTTGGAGTTTCACAGTTTTGCCACAGCATCATCATTACACTGTTTTTGTTTTGGTTTTAATTGCGAAAAGAATCTGGAAGCTGACACTGTTGAAATTAGTGGCATAACGAGAGGCATTTTGGTGACTGTCTCTAACTTGCAGAGTTCATAACTGTATTTGTCATTTAAAAATAATTAAATGTTAAACTTGGCAACTAAATTGATCTACTTACTGATCACTGAAATGAAAAGAAAGTTCATCAAAAGTATCTGAAAAAAAGATCTTGCTAGTATTTACAATCAATCACAATTAATAACAATTCATTTAAATGGAAATATTTTTTATTGCAAATGTGTTCAAAATAGGGCTGGGCGATAAAATCAGTATCGATATTTATTGGCCGAACACCTTCGTCAATATCAATTAAAATATATTCAGTAAGCAGTTTCGGTTGTATTAAAATGCCAATAAGCTTGGGGTGTAAGATTCTCATTTCCAATGGAGGATGGCGCGACTTGTACGACATGCATATGGGAGCGACACGCACATGTTGTGCAAGCGGGTATATACGTTAACCGCACGCATTTTCCAACTGCACCTAGTTAAAATAAACATCGGAACTTTTCTGAATGCCCCAAGCATGCCACAATTTATGTAATTAGAACTAACCAATCTGCTTCACACTTTGTATGGAATCTACACTTTTCAGTAACGACAGACTAATTACCTCAGACAAACACAGCACACCTAAACACTGCAGGGCTTTTTACTTTTCTCCATTAACTTGCATTGAAACTGCAGCGAAGTTTTGTTCGTTTGT
Organism: Danio aesculapii; assembly: GCF_903798145.1. Taxonomy (NCBI): domain Eukaryota; kingdom Metazoa; phylum Chordata; class Actinopteri; order Cypriniformes; family Danionidae; genus Danio; species Danio aesculapii. Next base: position 29,320,729 of record NC_079448.1, read on the forward strand.
CATCCTCTGAGAAAAATGTTCGCCTAGTTACCAGGGACGTCATAGAAAATGGTTAAGGAAGCCACGCGCTCGCACTTGTTACTTCATGTCAGAATAAAAACACATGCGAAAATGAGTGCGGTGACTAGCAGCAGTGAGGAGATTTTTTTAATAAAAAAAGAATGTAAGGATGTCACCAGAGTGGCTTTTGGGTTTATTTTCTTGTGCATGCCAGCCACTAGTTCCCCATCTGAAAAAGTTTTTAGCATAGGGGGTAATGTAGTCATCCAACTTCACAATTTGTAATGTTGCAGTATGTTATTGAATAACGATGGTTAGTTCCTTTACTTGAAAGCTCAGATTTGATTATCATAATTTATGTTGTTGACAGAGTTTGAGGTTTACAGTACCATTATAATTTACACCTTAAAGTTTGCTTTGATTGTTCAGTATTTACGCTTTACCATTGCACACACTTTGTAACACTTATGATCATTTTATTATTAAGAGTTGAGATATTTTGTTCAAATATTTTTGGGTTTGACTATTAAAACTATTTGCCTTAGTAATGTTGGTAAATTAAAATAAAGGGGTTAAATAAAAAAATCCTAATATTCCTAAATGTATTGTTACAAAAATTTATATCGATACGGAATTATATGAAACATGATATTGTGATACTTTTTTTTGCAAAATCGGTCAGCCCTAGTATAAAATGTTTTTTTAAAAGTTAAAAGTATGCACATCACCTTGTTATATGATAAACATATTCATATACTTTAATTTAAAAGAACGTTTTAGGTGTGTTTAAAATGGAGCATGTTTGTAAATGGCAAAAACAGTTTCATATTCTCCTATTTCCTAATTTAGCTGAGACTTTAACAGCAAGTTTTACACTACTTTCCACATTACAATCAGTGATGAATAGTGCTTTCTCCTGGTGTAAAACACCTCAAGCTGTGACTTCCCATGGGCAAATCAGATCGAACCAACACATGTAATCAAGATGACTACACAGAGTGTTAATTACACCTCTTGTAGTAAAATCTAAAGTAATGTTTTAGTGATTATGCAGTTTCTTTAATGCGATAAAAAGGTACTGTGTATAATATGAGATCCTGCAAATAAAAGTATAGAGTAGTGCACAGAGCTGTTTTTCCATTTTTTTTTTCCCACTGATATGATCAAATGGGGTTTTCCTCTATTCATCCCTTAGTCTGCATGTGACTGGCCCCCCTACCAGATCCATGACTCATTACTAACAGCACAAAGAGAAATCATTGGAAGAAAGAACACACTAATATACCTTATCAGTCTAGCACAGCTTGGCAGGGAACGGTGCTGAAGACCAGGGAGGTAAATTGCAAGGTGTGCCTCAGTATATTAACATTCAAGTTCTTTCAGAGAGGATTGATCTTTCTTCCCTATAAAACATGACCATGCCTCTGTATTATCCAACCTGCCTTTAAAGAATGACTTGTTGCGGTTCCCACATCCTCCAGGCATTCATTGGCCTCTTAAAAATCCTGTCATGCTATGCAGAGGATACGTATTATTCGGACAATCAAAGTTGCTTCTCTGTTAGCATACTGATGGACATGGGTCGAATAAACAGGCTTGAATTTAAGGGAGGTTCAGGAAACTAACCTTGTATATATTATAAGCAATCATTAATCTATTAACCTTGTGTCTGTAATGGAGGCCAGCTTGTAGAAGCTATTCAAGTAACCCTTTCTACCCTGGCCTCAAGAAACTAGCAGCAACAGACATAATTTAAAGGCTAAAATCTTTAGTCTCTTGGCCTTAAGCAACATTCTGTGTTAGCGGCTGATACGAACGACTATACTTTTTAGCATCTTTGTTGGCACACCTGCCTCCCATAGCAGGAACAATGATTCAATCCCAGCTTGGAGCAAGTTAGATTAGTGGAGGTGTTACATAGGTGCTGCGACCTGGATGGCAGTGAGGTTTAGATAGGTCATTGTAACTAGTGGGCTAGCTTGTAGGAGCAGTGCATGTAAACCTTGCTCTCCTGGCCCCTAGAGGCACATTCGTGACTGTCATTTATTAGAGGCTACAATCTTTAGCTTCTGGGGCTCGAGAGGCAGTCTAGCAACTGACAGGAGAAACAATGGTCCTTAGCTCCTTATTGGCACACCTGCCATCCATGCCAGAAACACCTGTTTAAACACCACTTGAAGCAGTACAAGTTATTTGGGTGGAGAGTTTATATTGGTGCCTTGACCCGGATAAGCATGAGGTTAAAGAGGGTGAGACAACAGACACCTGGTAGAAGCTATGGGGGAAAACTATCACAGAGAAACTGTCAAGAGAGAAATCGTTCTTAATCACCCTTGTGAGTGAACCTTTCCTGTCATAGGTTCGAATTCTGCTTGGAGCACATGGGCCGAGAAGCACCAGAGGTTTCACTGGTGCCATCAGTCAGCTGGGAGAGAAGTTTAGGGGCTGAGTGCAATGGAGGCCCACATTACACATGCCTTCCCTTGCTTCAAGAGCTGCACCAGTGACTAACATTAGACTGCAGTTTGCTGTTAGTGTGCCTGTCACCCATTACAGAGTCATTGGTTCAAATCCCGCTCAGGGATGCACGTAATACATTCCAGCCCATTGCTGTTGTCCATATCCAAGGCTGCATCTACACTACTCTAGATACATTCTAAAACACTTCTCTATGTTTTTGTCCATACTGTACCTGCATTTTCCTGTATAAGCTGATAAAATTTGAAAATAGTTGAAAATGCCATTTTATTTTGTGCTGTAGTGTAAAAACTGTAAAAACATAGGGATTTAAAAACAATGATGCACATTTGCATTTACAGAAAAAAAAAATAGTTGTTATTTGTTTGGTCTTCACATTAACATTCTTGCACATATGCCAATTAATTTACAGTTGCTGTAAACATGAGAGCAACAGTGTTTTAAACCATTCACAATAACTGTGGTGTTGAACCTAGATGCACCAATAAAAGTATAAAAACTTGTTGGCGCCAATAGCCTAGTGGTACTGTGCGCCGACACAAGTTCGATTCCCAGCTCAAGGTCCTTTGCCGATCCTTCCCCTCTCTATGCTCCCAATGCTTTCCTGTCTGAAATCTCTACTGTTTTTTTCATAATAAAGGTGAAAAACCCCTAAAAAATAATTATAAAAAAAACTACTGCAGACATTTCCAGACATTTTATCATGTTTTATGTTCAGTAATGTTCAAGTGGATGGGACAATATTTGAACTTCCTAGGGTGAATGGAGATAAAATCTAAAACACTGTTTTCAAATATACCTAGTGTTGGAGAAAGTTACTTTCCCTCAAAAAAGTAACTAAGAAAGTAATGCGCTATGTTACATTTGAGTTACTTTTGCGTTACTTTTCCTTACCTGGCTGTGGTTTCTCTTTAGCGGGTGTTTTTTCACCTTTTTTATCAGGAAACTCTGCATTTAACAACCACCTAAATAACCTACACCTTGATTTTCCTTTAAAAAAATGTAAAATTAAATTATATTTTGAGAACTTTGAGCGCAGTTATACATGCTGTATTTACAGATTAATGAAATTTGAAAGTTTTGTTTTATTAGTTAAGTAAATTCACTGTCCATTGAGATAATGACTGCAATAAAGCCTAAGAGTACTAACACTAAATAATATATTAAGGCAAAAACAGATTTTAAACCTTTCAAATGTTTAATAACAAAAAGAACAGTAAGACGATAAAAACATCCTCAAATCAAATAAACCTTTCAACTTTATACATTCCACAAATTCTTCACGTGGCCTCACAAAAAAAGTAGTTGCTTCTACAGTAACGGTAGACTGTGGCTTCATCTCAACTATAAAAGCAATAACCATTTTTTGAGTTTAGTCGAATTAATTGTTTTACCTGAAGAACGTGAACTGATGTCAATCATTTGTTGCTTAGCTGGAGGTTGGGTGCAGGTGTAGTGCTTCGCATCCAGTTTTGTTTTTTCAATGTTGTTTTTCTTGCAGTTGACAATAGTTTTATTTACACATAATCTGCACTTAACAACAATCCACTTCTTTTCTTCGATGAGTTCAAAATAACAAGAATCTATTGCAAAAATAAAAGTCTCCGGCCTGCTATTGTTTCTGACTGTCTGTAGTGATGAAATGAATCGTTTGTTTTAACGGGATCTACTAAGTGAATCGGTCAAACCAGTTCATTAAATTGAACGAAGTTGGCATGAAACGGTTTGTGTCTTCAGTAAGTACTAACATACCCCCTCTGTCCTTCCATATTCAGTTAGTAGAACAGTAGCAGTAGCATGCTCTCTCATTAAGTATGTGATTCAACCTGACGAAGGTCATTTTTACCCACAATATGTTTTTTTTAAAGCCAATTAGACAAGGTAAAAAGTAACTTTCATTACATTCTTTTTAAAAAGTAACTCAAACAATATTACTTAATTTTATAAGTAATGCGTTACTTTACTCTTGACTTTGGAAAGTAATATTATTATGTAAAGCGCGTTACTCATAACACGTTACCCCTAACACTGAATAAACCCATAATAATACATTTCTTAAAAGACAGACCAATAGTATGACTGAATTATCATCAGCTACTGTATTATTAAAATGTAATACTTCCTATACGTATATCAAGATGCCCCTGCGTGCTGGCCGACACTTTCATCCTACACCGGCTAGCCGCCATCATCAATTGAACATGATGAACAAAGACGCAGGGGTGTCTGGGGTTGAAAGGAGCTCCACATCTTGACCTTCGCCTTCAAAACATACAACATTCAAGACCTCGATCCAACCCGGCATTAAACGAAAGCGCCCTTCAGGCATGATGATCGCTGATGTGTTGTTCCACTGTGGCGGAAAATGGCAAAACGTAAACAAAAGTGGGCAGTAATACAGTCAGGGCATGAATTATGAAGGCCTTTGGAATCTAATGAAATATGTAACGATTTAGGCCATCATCTGAACTGGATTCTGTCTTTTGTCAGGTAGGTATGAAACCCTTTCTGCCTACAAAAGAGGAAGGAAGCAGAAAGGGAGCAAGGGTAATACTGCCTGTCTCTCCAAATGTCATTGACTGCTACCGTCAGGGGTGAGCGTTAGGGGTATGCATCCAACTATAATGGGAGAATCTGAAATAAAGGATTTCAGAGTTTGATGCACACTAGCCTCACAAAGCTCTCTATTATTGTCAGCTCTGAGTCTTGCCGAGCTGTTGTACGGCTCATGGAAGAGTCAATTGCACAGGCCATGGGGTTTCTCAGTTAGATGAGACGAAGCGATTCAATGAATGCTGGTGCTCTGTGAATTGCCTGGCATGAGCCAGCTTGGCGATGGTCAGGGTGAAGGATAGTTGTTTGTTTGTGTGGAAGTCAAGGTTGATTGCAATCATGGAGTGGATCTATGCCATGTCCTTGGGGAATATTATGAGGTGAGGGGGCCAAGGAGATTTCTGACAGCAAGGATACATCTGTCCTGAAGCCCGCTTCCGCCAATCCGTGACAGCAATGCTTGTGTTCTACTGGACATTTTCCATGGTCCTGGACTTGAATGTTAGGGGATACACGCGCAAAGAGCTTCACAGACTAATAACTGGGCTCTGATTTATGTACGAGGACCAATTATTATGGCATTCCAAAGAACTCTATTGCCAACTGTGCAAATGTTGCTTGGATGGGCTTTTAATGAGAAATAGCAATACCTGTGATGTTTGTTCATTCTATTTGGGAGGTTTTTTTAGATTCTAACAACAGGCTATTCATTTTGTTTATGACTGGAAGCCACTACTGCAACATAATCACACTAGCTCTTGCTTCTTGATTGCTTCAGATTTTTATATGCTGTTTACATACACATTGCACTGCACTGACGAATATGCTCATAGCGGGTGTGCTAACTTGTTATTCTTATAATATCACGGAAGAAAAAAATAAAAACTAAACTAAATGGTTCCGGTAAAAAGGAAGTTAAAATGTAGAAAATGTCTCAGGCTGCCTCTTTTTTCCCCAAAAACATCTAACAACAGTGTATTGATTAAGCAAAATGGAAATGTGCAAAACAGACAGTAATTTACTATGTCAAATCGTAAGCAAATTTATTCTAATGAAGATGAAAATACGTTTAAAGAGAAAATGACTTATCCTAAAAAAAAGTGTCTTTATGGAAGGCAAAATAAAACTAATTTGTCTCTCTGAATCTGTGATGTATTAGTTCATACATCAAGCAGCGGAAAAATACAGCTTATTACTGTTTGCACATCTTGCCATGAATGAGAGACACTGTTTGTCCTTTGCATTACATTTGAATAAGAAATAATATTAATGCACTGTAGTCATGCTGCTCATCCACATACATCACTGCATGCAACATCTGCTTTCTGTGACAGAACAGAGCAGGATCAATGTGTTGTGTGCATGCATAACTAATTTATCACATTGTTCCCCCCCGTAGATCTCAGCTGCAACACACACACACACACACACACACACACACACACACACACGCACACACACACACACACACACACACACACACACACAAAACTCACACACAGAAAAAAAGAAGGATGGAGAGAACAAGAGTGCACATGAAATAGAGAGAGAGGGGGTGACAGCAAGAAAGAGCAATTGAAGAGAGGAGGGGTTACATTAAAATACTTTTTGTCTTGATGAATCATGTTTGAAAAAAATCAAGGCATTTGGTTGTGGAGGCTGCGTGTTGCAAAAATACATTCGTTTAAACAAAAAAGCCTTTCTTTTTGAGACATATGCCTAGTTTCGATGTGCTTTTTTTAAAATGCCTATTGATGTATTTTGTCTTTTTTATGCCATCTGTCTTTCTTTTCTTTCGGACCAATGGACCAATTGTAGGCAAAATGCTTTTTTCCTTCTGGGATGGAACTCATGAATTGAAAGAGATCAGACCACTGCATTTAACTCCCACTGATAATCACCAGCAAATGGAGGAAGACACTTATCAAGTAGTCCTTGACTAAATTGCAGGACAAAAAGGCACATGCAGTGCTTGGACATAAAGAATCAACTGCATAAAACAGCAATAAAACATGCATATTAATAATGGGGTTAAAAATTAACATATACTCACCCTTAACTAGTTCATAACCAGTTTGTCTTTATCTCTTCTATTGAACCAGTTTTTCCTCTAGGATTTTTTTTCCATCTGTTTTCCAGCCTTTTACACAGATCTTCCAACTACCTATGGTGTTGTTTCAATGACAAATGACGTGAGCGCAGTATTACAAGTCGAGATCACATTCATATAATATGAGCTTGCGAATCTCTTTGTTTGCGCACCAATTTCCTCTGTTCATGCACAAAACTCCTTGCATGCACTCAAATATACACTACTCAAGCCCAGATTTCTTGTGCAATCTCACATAAACGCTGCTGAAGTGCAGTTTAGTGCGTTTATGTAAAGAATATGTCTCCAACATTCATTAGATTTGCTAGGAATATCTTTAAATATCTCCATTAGACCTACAGAATGGCATTGATGCATTCTAAAGTAAAGTGAAATGGCCATAAACTCCAGCAAGATAAAGTCATTGTATGCAGAATCATAGACCTTTATCTATAAATAATGTATAATTATGGAAGTTGTTTTGATCGTAACTGAAAGCTACGTCGTGTTTGCTGGCCTCACGCATTGCAGCCCTGTCAGTCAGTCAGCATGTAACCTTAAAGGGTTAAACAAATAACACACAGCACTACTAGGATTACAGAAAAGTTCGCTCATTTATTATTCATCTAAATTTTAAAACATTTTGGTGCAATTATAACCTGCTACACAAAAAAAAAAGACAGCAACAACTGAAGATTTTGAATGAGAAACTGTAATGTAGCCGTGGTGGGAATGAATTTTGGTGTGGCGATAACCTTGGATAAAAATAGCACGGTTTGAAGGTTTTGTGATTACTGCTCTAAAATATTCTCTTTTTAAATGTCTGCTTAAAAAACAAAAACTTTTTTCCCCTTTGAACACAATATGTTTTATTTTGAGAAACATTTAAAATATTTTGGAGCAGTAAACATGTCAGGCTAAGTAATTGACAAGAATCATTGACTTCTGCTGTCTTCATCAGTTTCACAAACACAGATTTCTTTACAATTTAAAACTGCATCTTTGAATATCTTTTCTGCTGGAGATACTGTTGTCCTAAAAAAACAAAACAAAAAAAAAAAAAAACTACAAAACAGTATAGGACAGAAAGGCACATGCAGTGCACGGGCATAATGAATCAACTGCATAAAACAGCAATATGCATATTAATAACCCGTTCAAAATTAACACATACTTCATGTGTTCAAAACCGTTTTTTCCTTTTTTTTTTTTTTCTATTGAACAAAACATATTTTTTTAAGACAGCTGGAAACCTAGAACCATTGAGTCCCATATCATTTGTTTTTCCTACTATAGAAGTCAATCGTTACAGGTTTTCAGTTTTGTACAAAATAGGTATGGGCCAATATAGGATTCTGACAGTATTATAACATTTATGACATAATAATAACTTTTATTCATAAATAGTTTGGCTGTTTTAAAGGTTCATGACACCCTGGAGTACTTTTTTTTTTTTTTTTTTACATATTTGTGTGCGTTGAATATCAGTTAAGACAACGTTATCAGCTTTAATTGCAAGGAAAACTGGATAATTTTGAGCTTTTTTCAGCTAATTTCATCATCCGGGTTTAAAATTGTTTTTGGGGCGATCAAAATCGGTGACGTAGCACGAATCTGCGAGTGAAGTGATGACGCGTCGGTTTCTCATTATTATTCATAGCAGAGTTTTCTTATCCTATGAGAAAACACTGCTTCTTAATTATTCATGAGAGCATGTGCTTTCCGAAGGCAAGGCAGACCTGCAAAGCTGTGACCCAATGACTGGATGAGACTGCATCTGCTGTGTTTGTTTCCATGATCCACAGGGTTTGTTGCATGTTTTCCCCTGTGATTCTGTGAGGGTCGATACTGCAAAGTTGTTGATTTGCAGCAAGCACTTTTATTAAAAGAGCTGTACGAGAATTGGCAAATGGCATACTTTGTCTTTTATCAGTTGAGTTCGTTACCGTTCAGACACAACACTTATCAGTGCTGCTGTGTTTAACTACGTTTAAAATCCTCCAGATTAGCGGCAGGGCTAATGGTTGAAATAAACAGGGGAAGAGACCTGCTGCACAACTATGCACTGTGTCTGCAATCAGGCCTGGGATTGAGGAGGAGAGAAGTCCTCCTCAATTATAGTGTTTAACATGCTTATCTTTATAATGATATAACAAAGTGTGGTTATGTTTATAGGAAATTAATAATAACAAATATAGCAGGGCATTAACCTACTTATTGTTTATTTCTTTGCATTTAGTTTTGTAAACTTTAAATCAACTTTAAGTCTCCTCACGGTTTGTGTCTCATTTTGTGAGCTAACTAACAGTTGTTCGCTCCCCTCTTTTTCCCCTGCTCTGCCGCCACATCCACTCCACCCTCTGCTTGCAGAGCTCCACACACATCATGGAGAATTTTTTAAAAACATTCTGAGGTAGACCTGAACCAAAATAGGGGGGTTTCACGGCCCTTTTAAACCTTGACTTTTCCAAACCGCGGTATACCTTGAAAACGGTTATTGTCCCATGCCTAGTATAAAATATCATCTTTAGTGTTCAACAGAATAAAGATTTGGAACCACTTGAGGGTGAGTAAATAGTTAGTAAATGTTCATCTTTGGGTGAACTATCCCTTTATGCGATCTGTCTTTACCCAAGAAGGTCGGCGAATTGATTTTAAATACATATTTTATGTGTTGAAGATTCTCAATCTTAATGACTAGCTTTTTTTTAGGTCAGGGATTAGACTGGCCTTGATGGAAACAAAAGCAGGTGAAATGAATGACATGTGGCAACTAGAGATTCTCCATCAACCAAACCTCAGGCTCGGTAGCCCTGTAGTCTCTGTGTGTATGTGTGTGTGAAATTTTAATAGCACTTTTTCTTTGTGATATGGGGACAGATGAGATGACGGAGGTCGAACATACAAACAGCTGCATGAAAACACCAGATTTTGCTCTGCATTAAATCGATATAAGTGAAACAACACACATTAGCGTAGCATTGAAGGACCCGGTCATTATTTGGTGCTTGTAATGTGGCCCAGATGGTCTGACGCTTGATGTTCAAATCACGTTTTGTTGCGTTTTCCAAACCTTGAAAGCGCTGTGTACACAACCATTGTTTGAGGAGGAAAATTGAAGGCACGCCGTGTAAACCATCATCATCTGACGCGAGGAACAGAGAGATTCACTGCGTCCCAGACTAGCCTCTGAGGTGTATGTTTTGTGGCTGAAGTAAGCGTAATGATTGTGACGCGTGCTGGGATTGAAAAGGCTGTATGTCTTAGGAAGAGATAGATGAGTGAGAGGGAGAGGACTTGGGTTTACATGGATGAGACAATTTCTCTTCAGGGTTTTGGTGTAATTTAGGTTAAGCGATGCTCCTCCTCTGACAATTGAAGTGAAGGCTCCATGTAATTAACCTAGAAATAGGATGAAACCCCAACTCAACGCCGAGCTCCAATACAACACAGCCATCATCTTATCCAACAATTCAATTTCATCTCCTCCCTATTCCTCCATTGAATAAACACTTTAATGAAATCATAATTAGGCTGCAACTCTTTATAGGGTCAACCCTTTTAGTGCTGGCTAATATCCCATAGGTCTTCTGCAACTTGATTTGATTTTGTAGCTCTTTACGCGGTGCCGGTGCGGTTTTAACGTGTGATATATTCTAACAACGCAATGGCCTACATACATTCATACAACAATCTGATAATTCATACTCGCCAAGACATCTTAATGCATTGTAACTGCTGCATGGTACTAAGGAGCAACAAGACCTGTAATACAATACAAATTATTTGTTGATTCATTACACATGCATGAGGTATACATTATAGATGAGAGCATCGTCAAAGATGTTACTGCTAGACTATTGATTCATCATTCCTGCACCAGTTGAATTAGCATGTAAGTACTAGTCTCAAATCTATTTTCCCATTCGCCTGCTTTAAATTTTAACGTACTTTGCACATTAAGAATCCAGAAACTGACAGCCAATACCTGCAAGATATGCAAATGTTCTGCGAAGAGGAAGAACATAGCCTTTTTATAAGGTGCAGAGGGAGTTTGTGGATGTTTTGTTTTTGTGGCTTTTGGGAATTTGCAAATACGGCCCTAGCTAGAAGAAAGAACAACAGATATGTCAGGTAATACGAAACACACATTCAGATGCAGAGTTGCTGGATATGATCCACTTTCATTTTAATGGTTACAAAAAGGGATTCCAGTTATAATACTTAATGTAGAATTCTTAATTATACTTTACAGATTTATTAATCAGCATACATTCGGATCAGTATAAGCTCTCAAAGTCCTGTCAAGAAATAACAAGCTACTCTGCTCAGTCAAGTTACATTCCTTGGATCTCATAAGCAAATGTGTTAAATGGAAAAAAAGTCAAACCAAATGATCTCATTATGGATAAGATGCATCTCTCTCTTCAAATGTGAATAAGGATATGCATTTATAAGTATAACATGAGAACATGTTGTTCAGCTGATTGATCTAGAACGCATGTGGACTGACCTCTACCAGCACTTCATACCTTCATCTTGTTTTTTACCCCCTTCTGAATTCATTAACACCTTTGCAGCGTTACTTTCCAGGACCCACCTGGTTGCAAAATGTTGATGCTCATATAAAGTGACTGACTTTATTTCCATTCAGTCTGCTACATCATTAAGATCTTAAACGTATACTTCCTGTAGTATCATTCATAGAGACTACTGTAGCGTTACTGCAACACATTTTTTAAAGCAATTAAGTAATACAAATTTGTCACCACAATGTTCACTTAGAACAGCCTAGCAAGACAGCACCACACAACATGATCACTGCTAACATAGACCAGTGCTGACTGTTTTGGATCACATTTAGCAATCATCCAAGTTAGTATCTCTACCTTTTCTTTTAATTAAATGAGATAAATATGAATAAAAGAAAAGTATGTGTTAATTTGAAGAAATTGTCCTTTTTGTGAGTATTTGGAATTAAGCATTGCATTGTGAAGTGTTTAGGGTTGAAAAAAGTGGCCATAAATTAAACTGAAAATGCACTAGTAATTATCTGGCAGGACATGATACAAGCATGTGCTCCTCTCAAAATTAGTCTATACATAAACTATACCTAGTTACTCAACATATAGATGTTCTTAACTAGTTAATAAACATATATATGTTCATTGTAAATACATGTTAGCCCTTTTCCTATACATAACAAATTATTAAAATCAAAAGCTTCAAAAACAGAGATCTTTTTTTATTTTTAGCTTATGTAGTTAGTAGTTTGGTTTGAATTTTTTAAATTATTCACAATCTTTCTGCTCCACCGTTAAAAAAAAAAAAAAAAAATTCCAAATTAGAGAAAACATTGTGAACGACACGTTCTGTGGTACGAGGGGAATGTATTGTCCCTAGACGTAAGACCTCTTTTGGTCAATCTTATTTTATTTATAAAGTCACAAATCTATGGAATTCTCTCCCAACAGAAATAATCACATGTTCAAATTATAAGATGCTTTCACGCCTGACTAGGAGGTGGTTTTTGTCAAATCAAATTTGTACACACTGAGTGAGATGTTTTTGATTTGTCAGTGTTTTAGTTTATATGCGATTATGCCTGTTTTAAACTGACTTTTTAATTAATTGAATATTATTGTTTTAATTTTTACCTGTCCAGGGACTACATGTGGATAAAGCAATCCTGCTACAACCTGGCACAATGCATCTTTTCTCTTCGAGGTTAATGTAGTTTTTGTGCATGTCCCTGTTGAATACATAAATTCATTCATTCATCCAATTGGTCAATGAGCTAAATCACAACTGAACCACATGGTTGCAACATATTGTTTGAATCAAATCTAAACTCCTCAGGTGAATTTATTGGAAAAATCTGTGGATTAGTTTAGCAGAATACTTCAAAGAGGAGAAAGATTAATACTGCACTGCCAGCAGCATTATTTAAGATTCTAGCAGCTATGAATTCCATGAGGTTTAAACATAATGACTACTTATGAAATTGACCCTTACTCTAGCTAAAGAAGCGTTCGGCAGAAATTGTAGTTGCTTTTTGGGGGAAAACGGAGTTAACGATGCCAAAATAGACAGACAAAATCATTTCAGCTTTCCCAATTCAGAAAATTAATATCGTTTTTCAGGTAATGAACTAAGCACAGCCATGTGATTAAATAACTCAAAAAATAAGGAATGAAAAGCTTTTACTTAAGCACTCATTTTATAAACAGCACCGCTTTCGTGTCCAACTGTCTGCAATTCATGGCTTTACAATGCTAAAAAGTCACATGCCATTGAGTACACATTGGTTTAAAAACCATAAAGCCTTTCAGAAAGATTAAACTTTTTACAATTATTAAACACAGGTATGCATTAGACTCATTGAGAGCACTCTCACTTGGCCAACCAAAACTAATGGCATATTGCTCTCCCATGGTCTGTGGCACAAATTCATCTCCGCATTAAAACTACGGACGTGAAATTATATAGTTAATTTTCTTTAGTGCTGATGAATGCATTATCAGCTGCAGAATGACCTTTGGAGATATTACGGCAAGCTTGAGGCTTTCCTTTTCTCTGTCATTAAGGCCAAAGGGCTGAGTGACAGATTCATAAGATGTTCACGCACACCGAGAATCACAGGACTAAAGGGATAGCAGTGCCGTGAGCGTTATGACCTCTGAAATGGCTTAAGGCTGCGCTATCAGACTTTTCACAAGCTAGTTCTACTCCCACACTTTGTGTAAGATGTGGTTGATAAGCTTTTATTATAAGCTAAAAATAAAGAAATGTCCGTTTTACAGCTTGAGGATTTTTAAAGGTCCTATCCTATGTTTCATGCTTCCCTCCTTAAAGAATAACATCCATCTGATTTTAAATCTGATATGTGACGCATACAGTATTCCCTCAGGAACGCATGAAATAAGCCACTGCTTTCCAAAGGCTCTTAGTCACAGACAGTGAACTCGGTGCAGCAAGATTTTGAACAATGGTCACAACTGTAGGTATCGCGTATAAGTGCTCTTCCAAAGGAGTCCTACTTAAACGGGGTCTTCTGGGACTGCTTGTCTTATTCCTGAAATCACTTTAGCCTCTTTTTTACATTTCTTTTGGCTTTTAAGGAACAGTCTCAAGTAATGCTCAGAGGGACGCTTAGAATGACATTTCATATGTTTCACAAGGATGTGTACTGCTAAATAAATCACAGATGTTCCTCACGTTAAACACTGAATCCATTAACATCCTAATTCTTTAAGCCTGTGAACATAAATATAGCTGTTTATTTAAACCTGCAGAACACCACCATCGACAAATTACCTCCAATACTTTAAATTTACTAACTTCAATGTTGTTCTAATGCCACACATAGACATTTAAACATGTCATGCTGTTGCTGTCCATTTGAAGAGGCATTACACCCCAAAATCAATGGACTGTTAATTTGCTCACTCTTCTGCCATCCAAGATGTGGGTGACCTTTCTTTAGATTTTCAGATAAAACTGTGGTGCTTGATCCATTAAATGCAAGTCAATGGCTTCCAGCACATTCAGAGCTAAAAACATATACAATAATAATAATTAAAATTCTCTAGACTGAAGGCATTTCAAGTCATTCAGCTTTATAATTTTTAAATGTGAGCAAAATCACCTGTTTTGTCATCACTTTAGACATTATGCTAGGGAATCATTAAAATACTAGCTCTAAATTGATGTTTGTGAAGTAGCAACCGTTTATGCTGTTCTGACGTCAGCTGCAGATGTGAATTAATGGCGGAGGAAAGTAGTTCCTCATACAAAAGGATTTTTAGACTCATTGTGCTTGAATTTCCTTTTTATATAAATAATTATGCCATCAAACTGTTGTATAAACGCAATATCACACTTGTAGCAGTGTGATATGACTGTAAATTGTCACTGGTGGGACACTAAGACAATACACGCCTCCTACCAGTGCCGATATACAGCCATATATATTTATACACATATATACATTTTTTGTTTGTTTGTTTGTTGTTGTTTGTTTGTTTTTTGCCATTGACTTTAATTATCATTAATCTTTTTTTTTTTTATGCAAACATTTCAGAGGTCCTGAGGAACACATAACATTTTCACGATCAGCCTGAAGGTTAACTCTAACTTTCCTTGACAATTATATGATACTTGATTTAAAAGCAATGGCAATGGTTATTCACTGACATTAAATGCCAAGACATTTTAAATAATTCTCTTTTTGTGGTCAGAGAAAGAAGGACATAAATGACTGAATAAAAAACACCAGGGTAAGTAAATTATTCAAATTTTTTGGTGAACTATCCTTTCAAATGTTATGTGTTAAGTTTCTTTAGCAAATCTCACTATGGGACTAATGAAAACAGTATCTCTCAGAAACAGACCAAGGACGTACATGATGAATACTATCTCTTAGCATTCCTATCTCAATGGAGCAAATATTTTGTCAGGTTATATACTTACTTTAAAACTGCTGTAAATAGAGAAAATGTGTGCATTAATGGTGCATTTAAGCATCTACTAGCTAACTTAACCATGTTAATTAACATTCTGCATAAAGAATTAATTGTTGTCATAAAATAGCAGCCAGCACAGTAAGCATATTTAGCATTTAACAGAAGTCTAATAGAGATCTAAACATAGACTACTTTACATGGACATCAGTAATCAAATTATTTGCCTTAATCTGAATAAGACAATAATATGATTAAGGTGCTTACATGAGTTGCTTTATGAATGTTTTTTTCATGATCCTGTTTTACATGTTATAGCATATTCAATAAAAGTCATTGTGCCGCTGCACTATCCACATTTCCTCTGGAGTTTCAAGTCATTTTCTGGTGTTTCATTTTTAACTTGTCTACATTAACTGCAGTGCGGCAGTTTCCCTTTCATTCAGGAACATTGCCCCCCATGACAAACGAGATATATGATGAGAGGATGATCTGCTGGAAGAGAGTTGTTGAGAGAAAAAAAAAAAAAACGCTGCAACTGGCGATGCAGGTGACTGTGGTCCTTTACGTACTCGGTAGTTGCAGAGAATAGTGTCAAACAGACGTGTGTATAGACTATCTTGTCACAAGGCGACGATAATAGTTTGATTAAGATGTTTAAATGTCTGTTTTGCACTTCAATAATGGGACTAAAATCGCCATACTCAACATGTCTTAATTCGATTTCTGTTTAGTTCGATTATGACTGTAGTCGGATTAAGGTCATTAAAAAAATAAATAAATCACTCTTAAAATGGTAGACTCTTAATCAGAGTATTTTCTTAATTATATTAAAATCAGATTATTGATGTTCATGTAAACATACTCATTGACGTCTAGGCTAAAACAAGGCTAAATTTGGGCTTCCAGTGAAAACCGAATAGACTTCTAACAATAGTAAAAAAAATATATATACTAGTCATAAAATAGAGATGAATAGACGACTGTCTGTATTATATGTGTTTTTGATTATTAGTCTATTTTTGGACTATTGTTGGAGAGTTTAAGAGTTTTACTGATGCTGGATTTCCATGAACACTTAGCGAAGACATCTATGTTTAGACATCTATAAGACATGTTCTAAACAAAATTGTTTGATTCAAGTGAACAATTTGTTTATAGAACATAACACATATTGCAACAATTATTTTAAGATAAATATTTTCAGATATATTTCTCCTCATTTGGATATAAAATGTACTTTATGGATGTCTTCACAGCAACTAAAATGTATAATTAAAAACAGATGAATAATAAACATTTGTCTGTTAAAAAAAAAAAAAAAAACTTTGGAATTTTACTCTTGCACAGAACTGATAACTGAACTTTTTTTTTTTTTTAACTGAACATTTAACTAGAATACAGTGACAATCACTGATTACTATATTACATTTTTTAATGAATCTATAACCAATATCAAATGAGGTAAAATTGAGCTAGATAAATGTGATGGAACTGAACAATGCAATAAGTTATCTAATGATCAGTAATTATACAATGATCAGTAAACATTTTATTTGTTTGCATTTCAAATTATTAAATTGTTATGCTGCCAGGAGTAACAGTTTATATACAAACAGACAAAATATGCGATACAGTTTTGTTTTATGATTTGGTTTTGTGCACAAATATCTACAATTATATATATTTTCATACCACCTTCAAAATACTTGACTTTAGACAAAAAGGCTATAAATATTCTGAAATGATCTGATCTTAATTACAATGTACAGTTTAATCTGTCAATCAGTCATGTTAGGTGCTTCAGTGGACTTAAATAAAGTGCAGTCGGTTCGAAGGAATGTTTCTTTTTCACCATGTCCCTATCAGCGGCAGAACACACCGTATTGATTTCATGTCGTGTGACCATAGAAAGAACAGTTGGAAGTGATAGGCTGTGGCTCAGCTTCCCGGTGACACAAGCTGCACTTGGCAGCCGTCAGTCATTCAGTACAAAGAGCTGATTCTTACAATATGTACAGTATACACAATGCTGAAGGGCATATGAGTACTTTAGTCCTGGAAAAAAGTTTTGGAAGTGATGTTTACATTATAGATAAAATACTGTAAAATGTTAAAATCTTTGTAATTATTTTACCATGAAATAGCTATGAGGTGCTAATATGCAATATATAAACTCAAACTGTATTTGTTTTTTGCAGTATGATAACTCAAAAATAATTACAAAGATTTTAACATTTTACAGTATTTTATTTATTTATATATTTATATTTATTTATATATATTAGGGGTGTAACGGTTCACAAAAATCACGGTTCAGTTCGATACGATACAGTGGTGTCACGGTTCGGTATGTTTTCGATACAGCAAAAAAAAGAAAAAAGCCAGAGGATTTCTCTGATTTTATTTTTTAATGTATTAAAACTAACATCATAAAAGTATAATCTTGTTTTTTTTTTTCTTTTACTTTAAACAGTGATAGCACTATACTACCGGGGTTTCTCTGCTTAGCAGCAAATAAAACAAATCCTTCTTTATACTCAAAACCAAAAAGCCGCTTATAAAAAAATAAATATAATATTGTAGTAGTTAAACAAATAAAAAGAAAAGAATAATTTAGTTTTTATATGTAACTCAGTTTCAATAAATTTTTATGTATTTTTTTATTTTTTTATTTTATTGAGTGTCCACCTTTTCTTCAGACAGCACAGATCTGCTTGATTTGACTGTCACCTGCCAATTTAGTGGATCTGAAAGCAAGAATTATCTGACTGAAATTATGAAGGAACAATGTAACGGGGCTCTATTACATTTAACATTTTCTTAAAACCCGAAATTACCGATTAAGATCTCTCATATGCAAAGCTATAAATGTACCGATCGCCTCGGTGATTTGTTATGCCCTGTTCGAATCTGTAGGAATTGCCTGTCTGAATGCTGTTCCAGTTCCAGTTACTGATTCCGTGATGTCAGTGTAAATGAGTTGATATGCTCAAATATTACCGCTACAATAGCTTACTGTCATAGCAGATGTTGTTTTTTTTCCACCACTTTTTTCCACCACTCTTGGTGGCGGTGATGGTGCGCAACATATCTGAAGAGCGGTGGAGGCGTGTTCATGCAATGTACCTGAGCGGGCGGGGTGAGTTGTGCCCAACGTACCTGAAGAGCTGGGAGGGATGCGGTGGAGAGGGGTGTGCGACGTATTTAAGGACCGGGGGGGGAGACGTGCGATTTCCGGAAGATTATCATTCGTTTGTATTGATTATCATTCATTTCATTGTTATATAATAACTTGCCTAATTACAATATCCTGCCTAGTTAACCTAATTAACTTAGTTAAGCCTTTAAATGTCACTTTAAGCTGTATAGAAGTGTCTTGAAAAATATCTAGTAAAATATTATGTACTATCATCATGGCAAAGATAAAATAAATGACTTATTAGAAATGAGTTATTAAAACTATTATGTTTAGAAATGTGTTGAAAAATCTTCTCTCTGTTAAACAGAAATTGGGGAAAAAATAAAGAGTGGGGCTAATAATTCAGGCGGGCTAATAATTAATAATGAAACAATGTCTGTTCAAACAAACACCCAAAATCCAGAGTGTCCACTTTCGCTCCGCTTCAAATCCTGTGTACGTAATGCATTTTGGAAACAGTGTCTATTTATTGACAGTCACGCACCGAACTGACTGTTTTGAGGATTACATAAGAGCCTGTAATGAAAAGGAGGGGAATCTCGCCATTTTATATTTATTTCAATCTTTTTCATGTCTAAATAAAATGAAAGCACAGAACAGATTCGTATTTAAGAGCAAGGGGTGGGATAGAGTTGTAAGATACGGGAGAATCCTGGGAAAAAAAAACGGGTTGACAGGTATAAAATAAAACTTATTATAATTTCGCATTAGAAAAATTTAAAGAGAAGAATTAGAGGGGGATTTATTTTATCTGGCCTGCACAACAATTGTGTTTTGGGGGCCAAAAAATGTTTTTTTAATTAAAAAATTGGGGGGATTCGGTCGGTCAGTCTGCCAGTCCGTCATATTAAAATTAGGATTAAAATAAAAAGGAAAAAGCTCGTCTTACTGATGATCAAGTCTATGCATATTATCAAATAAAGACATTTTTTTGTGTCAAAATAAAGATGATACCTATTTTTAATTTTTCTGCCCAAATTTGTTAAATAAAATTTATTACATTTTAATCATGTTAATTGTTTGTAGACATACCAAACTGAAGCAGTCTGAAAATATTTAATAATTAGAGCCGCCTGATTAGGAGAGATACAGGATAGCTTTTAGAATTTTAAATACGCTGCTCACAAGCCACCATCCCCCGTTCACATATTTAATTCTTTCCTCCTTTTAGTAATCGGCACAGCATTCCTAATGGTCGTTTGACATATTTCAGGAATGGCATAAATGACTAGATGAATCTGGCTGCCATTCGAACCCTTTTACCGTTCCCCGTGGTCCCCGTTTTACAATCTATGCCACATTCTCCCCGTTCCATTTCAAGAAGTTTCATTTATCCTCGATGTGATCTGATGGGAAAGCTTTTCCGCCAGCCACCATTAGACACAGAGGAATCCTGCTTTGTTTTGGTCAGTCCACCGAAACGACATGGTGATCTCAGTCTCCATTCACCCATCACCCGTGTCCGCCTCCATAGCTCCTAACAGGAAACGCAGCCGAATAATTGTCTGTCATAGTCATGGAGAAATGACCTTAAGTTGTTTTTGTACTTAGTGTCAGCGCTTTGCGAAAATGATGGAGATCAAACATGGCAGAACGGGCCTGTTTGTTTCACCATCAAAACGTTTGTTTAAAAGAATGCAAATGATTCCCTGTCTGATGAAGCTTTCCTTGAGAGTGGTTTTTGTACGGCTATGTTTACAGACAAGCTCCTTAAGTTGTCCCCTCTAGCTGGTACGGGCAATAATGGAACTGTTCTCAATTTTGTCATCAGAGAATTAAATGGCTTCTTTTTGAAGTGTGTATTTCTGAGAATGAGGAATGGGTTCGTAACTATGTTTTTGGTGCAGAGATTTGCATAAAAGCCCCTCAGTCTGGTAAGTTTTGAGCGGATTGTGGCTGGAGTGGAGTTAGGATGTGAGACAAAATGAAAGCCCCGGGGGAGAAGGTGAGCCTCCGTATGTCTGGGTATGAAAGGAGTAAATCCGACTTGGTTGGTAAACAGAGGCTCTGGGGACTGCTTTACTTTCGCGTGTGCACTACTGAGGAAAAGATGCATCCCTCTGTGATTCTAATAGAGTAAGCCTGTTTAAACTGGCACAACAAAATGCCAATAAATCATATGCGATCCCGACACATCCGTGTTTTAAAGGGAAAGATGAAAACTAGCAGACGCTGTACTTAATGTGAGCGAGAACTGCATGCACGTCATCGAAATGTTTTCATAAGCCGTGCCTTTTAAATGAATCAAAAAATTGCCCATATGTTGCCATAGCAATAAACTCCACAAATTAAGAAATATAAAGGAGAAAGGAGAGCTAGTTATCACTTTTTCACTCAGCTGAATGTGTCTCAGGAATTGTATTTGAAAGTCAGTTTGTCCAAAGGTGCATACCTTGACTGTAATAAAAAAATGTATCTATAAAATGTTTTGAACTTTTCTACCATTAATGCCAAGGGAGGTAAAAAAAGGCAATAAAACTAGCATGCCGTGTCAACCTATATTGGTTAAATTGTTAGGAATAATGATAATACGATTTAACACGATCAATAATTTATCATAAATGAAAGAATAAATTCTCATTTACAGACTTTTTTAACTGGGTGAAAGCCACTTCACATCTCTTTAGCAATCAAGAGAGTGCTACAGGAATGGCTTCAGAATCTATTCAGAATAATTTGTTTTGTTTTTTTCTTTGTGATTTATTTATTTATTTATTTATTTATTTTTTGCCACATCAGCAACTTATGGCTATTTTATGGCAAAATGGATGTACATAAAAATTACATCATAAAAAAAAAATTCGTATTACAATAAAAGGTTACTTAGAGAAATATATAAATAGAAATAAATAATTAAAATTCACACAAAAATATATTCAAATTTAAATATTATTTTTCAGTTCAATTTTTGATGAATAATTTAAGATTCTTCCTGGTGGTACCTTTTTAAAAATGTCCATCAAAGTACTCTCCTTTTAAAAAAATTGTCTACTGGTATTCAAACTTCCACATTCCAACAAAACGTTTCATGATAAGAGCAGGGTTAGGGTTAGGCAGTTTGTTCATGCCTGGTCTCAAAATTATCATTTGCAAAGTCTTTCATTTATTAGTTTTGGGGTAATTTTGTGTAATTTATAATTTATGCAGTTGTCTCATTCCTTTTGCCATGTTTCGTTTATATACAAATTAATTGAAGGTTTCAGGTCCTCAGGAGGAATTAAACATTCTGTCACTTTCAAGGAGGTGACACTTTCCAGGTTTTTTTCTTTGTGATTTATAATGGGGTTTAAATTAATGCATGAAATAAAGTCTACAGTAAAGAGATCTAAACAATACTTTAAATATTTTGTCTTACAACATGAACTACTCAAATTCACAACCCAATATCTTATATATTTACTTATTAGAAACATACACTTTCTAAAATTAACAACAGCTTCAAAATTCATATTTACTATATAGTCTTTCTAATTTTTTGTAGAGCAAATCATCCATTCATTCATTCATTCATTCATTTTCCTTCCGCTTAGTCCCTTATTTATCAAGGGTAGCCACAGCGGAATAAACCGCCAACTATTCCGGCATGTTTACACAACGCCCTTCCAGCTGCAACCCAGTACTGGAAAACACACATACACTCTTGCATTCACACACACACTTATACACTACGGCCACTTTTGTTTAACCAATTAATCTATACTGCATGTCTTTAGGCTGTGGGCAAAACCGGAGCCCCCGGAGGAAGCCCCTGCAAACACAGGGAGAACAAGCAAACTCAAAAATGCCAACTGGTCCAGCCGGGATTCGAACCAGCAACCTTCTTGCAGAGAGGCGACAGTGCTAACCACTGAGCCCCCCTTAAATAAGAAATATATATAATAAATTCATTGTAAAAAACATAGGCAAATTGTAAATGAACCCACTTCATGTTCTTCTTTTAGGATTTGATGTAATTTCTGCACCACTATAGTCATATTAGCTTTAATATATTTACACATATTTTCATGTTTTGTTTAAGGCTCAGGACCATAAGTGGTTCATCCAGTCAACGCCTTCAGACTGGTGCCTGTCAACCCACGTATTTGCATACCTCCATTCTCACGCAGAATCACATGCCATCAGACAGTTCCATGACGATATGCAGACCAACCCAAAAATGAAAGAGTAACAGCAGCTACCGCATGTTCCTCCTGAACCAAAAACACAAATAAGAAAAGAAAGTCATTTAAAAGACAATATAAACCCGAATGACACAGGTGTTGTTTTTCTATGCTGTGGGCATCTGAGGGACGTTGAAAATTACGACATGGCTGTGATTTTTACCTTGGACAGGGGTTATGGTGGATTTGTTGTTTAGCTTATGTAGTTGTGTGGCTTTATGCATAAGCTCAACACTAACAGCAGCTACACTTCAACAACAGTTGCAAATAAGTTTAAGTTCATCATCACTAATGTTATGTCAACGAGACATAAGGTAATCTGATACCACTGCGTTCAATAGTTTTGGATGAGTTGTGGCTTTTGGAGAGGGTGGGATCTTTTGCTTTTAAAGCTAGCTTGCTATCAATATTCTCTCCAAAACTGCCTACACAAGCTTTAACAGCCTTTAAAGTCAAAAACAAGTATTTGCATATTTTGACTCAGAACAGTATCCTCATTTAGCCTTTGTAGCAACTTGTCTGTGTGACAACTAGCCTTACATCTGATGGCTTGGAAACAAAGTGGCACATACCAAATGTGATGTATTCTTGTTTGCATATAGTACGCTATTCTATTCTGGCTTAGCATTAACCTCATTCTCAGCATTTGTTCTAATTAAGGGTTTTGCCTAATAATAACAACAACAGCAGCAACATGGATTTCCATTCTTCCTGTTCCTCTTGTTTGTGCTTTATTCTCTCTCTGCAGATAAGAATTACCCTGCTAATAAGCAAGATAATTAGCTCATCATTTTTTTTCATGGATTAATACATTTTTGGTGCTCTTTTGAAGTGGTTACTGAACGCAGCCGTGCACCAAACTGGTTTCTTGTACAAAAAAATCAGTTAAAGCAGAACAACTGGTCAAATATCTGACAAATCAATCAGATTTTAATTAGATCACATATGTATGTATGAATGCATATTAAAATACATCTGCACATTACAGTGAACAGCATGCATAAAAAGTATTTATGTTTATTCCATTTCAATGGGAATTTCCAGCCAAATCTACTGTGACTAAGACTGTTTATTACAAAATAATGATGCAACTTCACATGGATATTTGAAATAAACAATACTAACCATAATTAGGTGCAAATTAAGACTGGTATATTATAAATTACAGTGTTTATATTATGCAGAATAGGAAGAAATTAACAATATGCAGTACGAATGCACAATAAGAAAATGTGATTCTGTGTTCAGTTGGGGGAGGGGTTGTGTATACGTGCATGCACAGTTCACAAATTATAATTCAAGTATTTTTACAGGTTTGCTTTCATTACTAGTCTATTGTGATCAATAAATGTGCAATGTACAAAATGAAATAATAATAATAATAATAATAATAATAATAATAATAATAATAATAATAATAATATAATCTGTGCTGAAATTGCAAGTAAAATTAGATTATGCATGGATGAATTCAAATTCACACCCCATTTGCACTTGAATGTCACACTTCTCTCTCAACACTTTTTTTTTTCTTACTGTAAAGTTTGTTTTGCACATTGGTTAAGACATCCAAATGAAAAAGGAAAGAAAAAAAAACAAGAAAACCTGTAAACAAAGATGAAGAAGAATGTCTGTAAATGCTGTACATATGTTAGACTGGGCCACAGCATGTGGTACTGACAGCTTGAACAGATAAACATGTGACATGAGAATGAGGAAAGGGTTCTTAGTCAAGCTTCAGTGCAGAAATTTTGGATGTTTCATACCCTGCAGTGGGGATGCCAAAAAAACAGCCAGACCTGCATGAGCAGAAAACTGGAATAAGCCACCCTTACTGTATGCTTGATTTGAGTTGCAAATTTGTTCTTAGAACATGCAGTATTTTGATTGGTTGTACCATGTTCAAAGGATGTATGAAACTGCAGTTCAGAGTTCATTAAAAAGGGTTCTATTTATTTAGCTGTATACAGTTCCAAATCTTTACACCGTTATACTGACAAACACAAAATGACCTTTTTCTAAATAACTGTGTACAGTTTTATTTGTACATACAGGTTAGCGACTAGATCTGTCAAGCAACAAAATATAATCCTAATAAAAATATCTGCAATGCATTTATGCCTTACCATACAATAACTTTGGGTGTGTAAATTGTAGTAAATTGCATGTTATTTAATTATGAACTGAAAATCTTTCCTTGCACTGCACCCCTTGATAGCCATTCTCTATTCAACATAATTAAAATTTCACATTTGATTACAATTTAAATAAGGACCAATGTCATTAATTGTCAGCAAATACATTCACACATCGTACAACTTGGCTAATAGAATTTAATTTAATTGTCCATTACAATTATTAAAGTATTTGGTTAAAGAAATGTGATTTATTGTTAGGACTAAGATTGGCTTATATGTTTTTATGTATGATACAGACTGTACAAATTTTACCTTTTTAGTTCTACCCAAATATCTGCAGTTTTCTGTTTGTCAAAGCCAAAATGCAATAAAAATTGTAAATTCCTCAGTAATTTGATGAAGTTTAAATTATTGATCCTGTTGTTTTTTTTGTTTTGAAACAAACTGCCTTGACTTTAAATGTAGAAAAAGCTACATGTCAACTGTAAACAACCTACAGCTAGGCTAATAACCTATATTACTTGGTGGCACAATTGTCTATTGTGATTATTATTAACAATAAATTACATCAGTTGTCAAACATTAATGTGCTTTTTCATATTTCTGCTAAAATTGCTTTATAAAGCCCCTTTGTCATGCCTAACAAATCACTTTTGTGGCATTATGCTTTATTTTAATATATATTCTGCATAGGAATGTCTGATGGATTGCCGCTGTGAACGCAGATGATTATAATTAATGAGTTGTGGAAAAAACAAGATAATCAAGATTATATTATTTCTCTATAATCAGTTGATTAACAATGTGCACAGTGCATGTTAATACACCATCAAGTCACATTAACTTTTAAAACAAGCACTTCAAAACAAGTGTTTTAGTGCTATCTTTTATTGAAGAATACCTGTAATTTGTCTTCATCAACTTGTATGGACATCAGCAGTTACACAAAGTCTAGCCTGAGGAGGATCAAATCAACTCTACAATTTTCAGAAATGACAGATCCAATTTTATGTGCGTCCCTGCAGCATTCCCCAACTGTTGCTGTGTTGACCTCTCACCCATTCTGCGGTGCTCTCTGCGGTATGACTGCAGTTGTGTAAGATTGTGCTCTATCCCCTATAAACCTTCTCTTATGTCTGGCAGAATATAACAAAATAAGAAGTGACAACACCAACGCAAGCAAATCGGATGGAAATTGACCGACAGCCATATTAATTATGTACTTATTTTCGAACAAGCTTTTAAAAACTTAAATCTCTTTTTACATAATCCACCGTGGTTCACAGTTTGCATCCTACAATCATTTGACAGCTCTCTCTACTTCTGTTGAACCAATTTTCAGTCTTACTTTTTCTTGAAAAAGTGATTGCCATCCCTTTACATTGGTGACAGTCACCTCTCTGACTCTTACCAGTTCATTATGAATTCACCTCAGGACACCCACACAGCTTTGTTCATTACTAGTGAAAGTGCACTTATTCTGTCGATTCTGTTTGGTTTTACCAGACCGTGGCTCTCTGGACTCAAATTATTAAACCAAACATCACAGCATGCAACACTAACTGGCATCTGTTCAGTTGTGTTTACTGTTAGGTTTCTCTCCTGTAAATGGAGTTCTGCATTAGTAACTTCTTTTTGTTGTTTACCTCAATCCACATAATAGCAGAAAACAAGACAGCAAAGAGCAAAGTTTTACTTTTGGGACAACAGACTTCAGCAGGTGAAATAGTGCCCCAGATTTGATGGTGCGACTATTTCTCACTTCTCCTCCTTAATCTCACGAGACAGCATTCTGGAGCAAATACTTGTCAAATGACATGTAATAGAAAAAAATGTTTTTGCTTGGGGAAAAGCAGACATGTTTTTTGTTTTTATCAAATCCTTAGATTATCATTTGATGTGGTGCGATGAAAGCGGCGAAGAAACCAATCACGGATTTGTGCTGAGCAAAATGTAATCTTATAAGCAAAACGTAACTTTTACAGACACCAAAATAGAATTGTTGCCAGTCAGATATTTTCAGAGAAAAAAGTCCAACAACAGTCTGCATGGCAAGACACGATATACAGTTGTTATTTGGCACTGAATCACTTGTTATGAAGGATATTTACACTGTTTCTTGCATAGCAGATCGCCAAATCCTGTATATATATATATATATGGAAAATAGCAGATGAGCATAAGACTGTCGCTGAGCACATGTCAGATAAAACATGAGGCAGATCCAGAAAGAACGGAGAAAACAGAGTATGATGGCACTGAAGCAAAAATGCAGCAAGAAAATCTGTCAAACAATCAAAGTGTTGACATACTGAAGGGACGGATTCAAATGCAGCAAAAAACACACAGTATTTCACACAACAGGGGGTTGAAAAGCCAAGTGTAATCTAATTCACAGAGATATTTTTGAACTCCTGCCCACTCAAATGTTAAGTACTGTACGTAGGTATCGCTGGTTCGACCCACGGGTCTCAAAGGTCAGAAGCATCCTTCAGTTTTGACCTTTTTAGAGTGTTTTAGCATGGGACTCTTGTGCCCGCTGTATAGCGAGAGTTGATTTGCATACTCATACAAGCGTGCGTTCCCTATCTGCAGATCAGTGATGTGTGGTGGACTGAAGGAGTTCCCTTTCTGTTTGTCGGTTCAATGTAAATTAAATGTTCTAGTTATACTTTGATATAGTTTCTGGGTTAAAGACATATGGGGCCCATTTAACAAGTAATCAATACTATAAAAAAAATTAAACACATTTTATATATATATATATATATATATATATATATATATATATATATATATATATATATATATATATATATATATATATATATATATATATATATATATATATATATATATGTATATACACAAAAAAAGAACATTTGAAGTTGTGTTGTGTAAGTGTTCCCTTTATTTTTTTTGAGCAGTGTAAAGATAGGGACGGACGGACGGACGGACGGACGGACGGACGGACAGACAGACAAACAGACAGACAGACAGACAGACAGACAGACAGACAGACAGACAGACAGACAGACAGACAGACAGACAGACAGACAGACAGACAGACAGACAGACAGATAGATAGATAGATAGATAGATAGATAGATAGATAGATAGATAGATAGATAGATAGATAGATAGATAGATAGATAGATAGATATGACATTTTCAGTCTATAGACATCCACAAGCACTTCACAACCAAAACAGTGCTGGCAGACTGCAGGACTCGCACACAGTGTTCCTTTAAAAATGACATTACCATCTACTGACATATGCAATAATGTGATTTTAGTCATTTTAACAAATATGTGTGAGCAAGTATAAATGCAAAGAAAAACCTTTTCCATTTTACGTACATTAACGCGCTGTAAATGTACCCAAATCACCATATGCACAGCTCCTTCTACTATATGTAACTTGTTAGGTATGACAGTTGGTGGATTTCCACTTGTGTTGCAAATTATGAATCTAATAAACTACAAGAAGACAGATCTAAGAAACATGTAAACAAGGTAAAATGTAAATGGTTGTTTCAACATATGCATATATATATATATATACACTAAATATATATATATATGCATATATATATACACTAAAAAAAAAAACTTTTGAACTTGTGTTGTCTAAGTGTTCCCTTTATGTTTTTTGAGCAGTGTAGAGATACGGACGGACGGACGGACGGACGGACGGATGGACGGACGGACGGACGGACAGACAGACAGATAGATAGATAGATAGATAGACAGACAGACAGACAGACAGTGTAAGTTTATGAAAACTATTGCTTTACAGTCTCATTAAAACGATGGAATTATGCACTTAATTATTTTTTAACACTATTGGTTAGGTATAAAGTGAGGTGGTATGCTCTTTACAATTTGATACAGCATTAACCTAATAGCTGAGCTGTTTAACCATTTTATTTTTTTATTGCTGCATAAATTGCATTAACCAACGTAATAAATCACATTCATCTGTTTACTTTTTTTTTGAGGCAGTCACTGGACATTTCTCTGTACAAAAGTTGCAAGAAGCAACACAATAACTTTTGCAAAAACATATTTTTTCATAGATTTGGGTTGTATATGATACTCTAAAAATTGTGGGAAGAGTCTGTTGGGTCATTTTCTGTGATTATTTTCTCACTGCTTCTTATTATTTGTATTTCACAGCTGCCAGATTTAGTGAAATAAAAGTTTATCTATGCTCTACAGTATATAACATCATCACTATGCTGCGTCAAGTAATTTTATTTCATGCAACACAAACAATATGTAATGGAAGAACCTTGCAAGTTGTTATATTCATAGAGACACTGAATCTAAATGCTCTGAATTCTAAAACATGTTTTCAGAAATGTTCACTGTTTAATTATGGGCAGGTATTATGGAGTGAATCACAGTATCTTTCTGCTATCAGTGAAATGCGAAGTGGCCTGAGATTTGCAATTCCTCTGTCAAACAACAGCTCTACTGGTAAACAATCTGGTCAACAACAGCCATGTTTTGTTCACAATAATATAATTCACAATTATGCATTATGAGAAAATGATTAGCTTTTTATTTATGTAATAAAGCAACCCCTGCTTGCATAATATTGCATCACTTGCTTTTAATTTTGAGTCTAGTGAAACACATTTCTTACTCTCTGTTGTTACTCTCTGTTGTTATTTGAGCTCCATCGGATAAGATGTTACACCTGTTCTAAGAACTTCTATTGCAGTTTACTGTTTACTTAAGTGCAGAATGATGGTATTTACTTTAAATAAATAAATAAATAAATATATATATATATATATATATATATATATATATATATATATATATATATATATATATATATATATATATATATATATATATATATATATATATATATATATACATACATACACACACACACACACACACACACACACACACACACACACACACACATTTATATATATTTAGCAATTTTGACCTTAAAATGTTTTTTTTTTTTTAAAAAGCTTTTATTCTAGGCGAAATAAAACAAATAAGGCTTTCTCCAGAAGAGAAAAATATTATCAGACATACTGTGAAAATTTCCTTGCTCTGTTAAACACCATTTGGGGAAATATATAAAAAAAAATAAATAAAAAATAAAAAACCAAAGGGGGGCTAATAATTCTGACTTCAACTGTGTGTTAATATACATATACTTATATATATATATATATATATATATATATATATATATATATATATATATATATATGTATGACTTAAGAGTTTTCAACAACGTATGATGACGTGTACGCGTGTTGTTGTGGTGTCCCCATTCTTAGGGGTAAATTTGAAGCCCTTCCCCTTCACACTCTGTTTCAAGGACTTAGGGGTGGGGTAAAAAATATAATTGAAATTGGGCCTTAAGTTAAGGCTAAAATTCTAGCATTTTTAATTAAATTTCCACAATGAAATGTAATAATTATTTATGATTTATTATTTGTAGTTCTACTACTGGTTAATAGTATAGTAATAAAATATTGATCTTGTATTTAATTGTTTCACATAAGTTTTTTTTTTTTTAAGAAAGATCTTCCTCCTTGCTTCCTAAGAAAAAAAAAAGTTCCTCCTGCTGTATATTGCCCGAAGCATATTCAAAATCTGGTTTCCCTCTTTAAAGCACCCTTTCTATGTGGGAAAATGCCTGTTTTATTTGTCATGTACTGGGAAAAAACCTGTAGTTCACCATAGTAACCTCATTCAATGTGTATGTGTACCTAGTGCAATGAGTATACAGCCGAGGTGAGAAAGGTCAAAACAATCCTCTTTTCCACAACCCTTTTCAACAAGTTGACTTAGCCCAAGTAATCAGGTTTTTACGAGAGATGTTCAATCTCAATCCTACTGAGGATCTCTTAGTTTTCAAGTGGCTACAAGTTATTTTTGGTGCAGAATTACCAGGTAGTCCTCTAGATCCAATCTAAAATTAATCTACCTCTCTTGTGCTTTACATAGTGTCCTCCAGACATGTGCATATTTCAGCAGGGTGAAGTCGAAGGTGACTGGTATGATTTTAACTACCTTGATAAATTTTGCTCATACGGTGTGACATATCCAAAGCACTCACGCAGAGCCTGGCATGACTTTTATGATCATTTGCTACCCCTGAAGTGATTAATGACACGAGTCATATAAACCTGGCATTGTTTTTAATTGTACATGCATGGAAGCTCTGGTTTAAATGATTATGAATAAAAAATAGAAGCAAAAAACTCAACCTCTTGTTTTTCCAAACCAGTATGACCACTTACATTTTCCATGGTAAATCAATGAGAAATAATTTTGAATAGCTACTTTGCATATAATAAAAGCAAGATAATATTTACCCACCCATTTCATGAGAGAAGTAACAATGTCAGGTTAGTATTATTTTGAACGATATAATTTTATTAAGAAGTCAATCTGGTTCAAGTTTAAATTCAGCTTACTGACTTGATAATACAGTGACAGCAGAGGTTTAAAACATGAGGGTACATAAATAACAACAAAATATTTGTGTGCAAACTAATAGCTTAAAGGCACAATGTGTAAGTTTTGTTGCTAGAGGTTGTTTATTCAAAACAATAACAAAAGCCTAGCTTGATGATGAGGTGAAGGACAGTGGAATCATGGGAGTTGTCATGCTCACTTCCACAGCTGATGGAAATAAATCTGACGGGACTCATGTTCATGGATGAGGTAATGAATAGGCTTGCAGCAGGAGTCAGTGTTACCAATGTTATGTTTGGCCACAAACCAATTACATTAGTTGCCCACCGCAGCAGCACCACACTCCACCCCATGTCACATTCACAGGTGCTGCAATTGAAGATTTGGCTAAAAATGCAGGTTGTTGTTGAAAATATTGAGTACAATGTAGGTACACAAGTCAGTCCTGTTCTAGTGTTTTTTTTTTTGTTTTGTTTTTTTTTTGGAGGGGGGGGGGGGGTATTTTAAAGTACACTGTAAAAAACCTTGCTGCCTTAACTTTCTTCAATTGAATCAAATTAACTTGTCATCTCAACATCAATCAAACTAACTAAAAATATTCAGTTAACTTTTGTGCAACTTATATTATTAATATTTAGTTGAAACCTGATTAACTTTTTACAGTGTATTTATTGTTATGTATTTATTTCTTTAAAAGGATGGTTTGCCCAAAAATTAAAAATCTGTCATCATTTACTCACCCCCATGTCAGCCCAGACCTTCATGACTTTCTTTATCCACTGAAAAAGAAAGAGTAGATTTACATGAATAATCAAATATAGAATGGATGCTTTCTTACATTAAGTAAAAATAAATAAATAAATAAAGCTGAATCACAAATAAAAGTAAAAAGAAATCAGCAGTTAAGACTGAACATAGTGATATAGATATGTTTACAAAAATCTGTAATTCACCATCATTATTTTGACAGATGTGGTCATTAAAACCATGGCTGTGTGAGACCATAGTTAGATCTCTTTTTATTTGCCTAACAGACTGTAATTAAAGTATAGGATAGTTTTTTGTGTATTATTTTTCTGAATTTTATCTGTTATGTTAAGTAACATGCTTTTGACACACTGGCAATATAAAAACAATTAACTCATGAAAATGAATGTAGCATTTTAAAATAACAGAATTTGCACTTTTTTGCGTTATCCCTTCATAAAAAATAAATTAAATAATTATATGCAATATACACCGTTAAAAATACACTGTTTGCTTTTCCCATACAACCACACAATTCAATTTTCCTGATCACGAGTCTTTCTTTCCCAGTCTCCCTTGTCATACAACTTAATATCATTCAGATCTTGCTGCCTTAATTTTCTTTAGTTGAGTCAAATAAACTTTTCTAGTCATCTCAACTTACATCAGTCAACGGACTAAAATAGTTAAATTGTGTTTAACTTTAAATAGTTAAAACCTGATTAACTTTTTACAGTGTATTTATTGTTAAGTATTTGTTTCTTTAAATGGATGGTTTGTCCAAAATTGAAAAATATGTCATTATTTACTCACCCTCATGTCATCCCAGACCTTCATGGCTTCCTTTATCCTGAGAAAAATAAAGGATGGACTTACATGAATACGCAAATATATATATATATATATATACATATATATATATTTTCCAGCAAAACATAACATGTCTTTTAAAATAATCTGTCTACAAGATATGTAACATGCTTTTGACACACATTATAAAATAACCAAATAACTTATGAAAATAACTTATAGTAAATAAATACAGTATTTAAAAATAAAACTTTATCCCTTTAAATAAATAACTAAATGCAATAAACACCGTTAAAATTCACTGTATGCTGGTTCCCATCCAACTAACTACACAATCATTTCAATTTTCCTGATCACAAGCCTTTCTTCCCCAGTCTCCCTTGTCATACACCTTAATATTATTCAGATCTTGCCGCAGATACCTAATAGACAATATGGAAGTCAATGATATTTTGGGGAGGAAATGATTACAATTAAAACTCAACAGAAAGGAGGGGGAGATAATGATGGCTGAAATAAAAAGTTATCTTTCCCAATTACTCCAGGCTTCCTTATCAGGGATAATATGACCAGCCAGCTCTCCAGAATGCTGATGAGATTGTGGCACTTTTCTTGGCTCCCCTTGCCTCGTCCTTTTAGTGTCTGACAAACATGTAAACAAAGCTTGTACAGTGGCTGTCAAGAGTCCTGCAAATGCAAGCTTGATTGTTGGTTTAATCAACATAGCTCAAAATCTAAAAATGGCTTCATTATTATGTGTTTTGTAGGAGCACTACATTGAAGTGTTCCTCCTATGATTGACTCACTCCCATGTAACATGTAAATGACCTGCAACATTTACCTAAATTTGTATAATTATTTTCATGGTGTGACCAGTTTGTTTAAAAACATCAGCACTTCTAGAAGTCCCATGCAAATCTACTCTGTGTTTATCTTAAAGCTAGCTCATCCACAAATGAAAATCTGTCACTATTTACTCATAATCATGCCTCTGAATATTTATTTCTTTGTTTCTTTGTATATGAAACACAAAAATTATTTTTTCTTTATCCAAATGGGTGTTTTTCATACAAACACAATTGAATGGTTACCAAAACTCATCCGTTCATTTTCTTTTCGGCTTAGTCCCTTTATTAATCCGGAGTCGCCACTGCAGAATGAACCGCCGGTGACCAAAACTATCAAGCAAAATTTTTATTAACTAAAGAGCAGCTAATGACGTTTATTTGTGGTTGTGTGGACGTTTTTGGTTTCTCACAGAGAGTTTTAATGTACTCGCACATATAGATTTATATTGAGGTAAAGTTGGTTTTATATTTGTGCATTCATTCAATGACAACTTGTGACATGCTCCCTATATTGCTTACCATGGTACTTTTGAATATTTTGTCTGATTTCACACAAGTATGACTTGAAAACGAAAACAACATTAGCACTATTCAACTGACTGTCAACAATGTTGTACTTTGATAGTCACGGGCTGCTATTTCACTATTTAGAATTTTCAAATAATACTTCTCTGAAAATATGTTATTAAGGAGAAAGTCTGAATGTGTGGATATAAAGCTAACTTTACCTCATTTAGATTTATTAACTACGGGGCTAAGGCTACAGCCAGACAAATAAGCTAACTATTCACATAACGTTACTGATAAGAACTCAAACGGACTTTTCAAACTCACAATGTATTACTGATATGTATTGAAGACCATCAAAACTTTAAATAGGGGCTCGATATGGCCATGATATATTTTCATTGCGTATTCTAAAAACAACAACAAAACATCGTAGTATTTAATTACTAGAAGTATATGTGAGTGTTTTACCTGACGTAATCTTTGAGGCGCCGTGTAGGATTTAAATCAAACTTTGCTTAACAACACACACATAAACATGTGCATATACACCTATAAATTACTCGCATATACACCTATACTTTTAGATGTTCAAAACAACATATATGAAACTTGTGTATATACATATAAACTTGACGCACGCATACACCCACACACACACGCACATACATATAAACTCCATCTATGCAAACACACCGACACACGCGCACATACATATATACTCCATCCATGCAAACACACCCACATTAACACACGCACATACATATATACTCCATCCACGCATACACACCCACATTAACACACGCACATACATATAAACTCCATCTATGCAAACACACCGACACACGCGCACATACATATAAACTCCATCCATGCATACCCACCCACATTAACACACACATACATATAAACTCCATCTATGCATACACACACACATTAACACACGCACATACATATAAACTCGGTCCTTGTGCGCGCACACACGCACATACATAAACTTCCTTGCATAAACACCCACACACACACACGCACATACAACTCCCAGCATGCATAAACACCCATTAAACAGTCGAGCAAACATCCAAAACAAGAAACACAAACGTATACAAAGTTGTGCATATATGCAGGTGATTTATATGTGGATGTGCGTTAACTTTTCAGTGTGAATGGAAGGCATGTCCGTTCAAACGGAAGGCATTAAGTAATTTTTTTTCTCATGCAAATCAACATGAATTTCAGAGTGATCTTGATAGCCGTGACGTTTGTCGGTGCTTTATTTACTTGTGTTAATTGCAATGAAGATGATATAGTCAGGCGAATAAAAGTGAAACAAGATTATAAAACTGCAGCGCATTAAACACACGCGTCTTTAATCTACCGCAAAACACAGAGTAGATGCGCACTACAATATAAAGCACAGATAGCGTGACCGTCTCTCTCCGAACCGCAGATGGCGTGACCGCAGTCTTGAACTGCGGGCCTTGATGGCCGAAACAAATTGCGCAATTCAGATTCTGTTTCTGTTTGCAGTTCAGCTGAAGGGGGCACTTTTGACTCCACTGAATTACATATGGATCTAATTATAGTCGGCGAAGCAAGAACATTTCGCAAAATGTTAATTGCGTCTGTAACGTTAGCGCTATCACTGTTCTTCATGGTCATCAAATGGAGAAACGTGGCAAAATAGCTTACTTCGTCTTATTTTCTGATTAATGGCTGCTGGCAAACCAACAATGTGCATTCCTGCGACACCATACAGAAAATCATATTAGACAACAATGTATTTATTCTAATAATAAATAATATTATATACTTCATATGTAACTGTGTATTGATTAACCTACTGCTTTCATTTATTTTAGGATTTTTAATAAACATTTTGCTGGAGCAGTCATGTCATGTTTTCAATAATCAAAAGACCTAATACTTCAATTAATCACATTATTTATATTTCATAAGTTTGAAGATAGTATATATTTCACTGCAACACAGCTAATTGAAATTACCTGATACATGCTTATAATTATAAATAATGATATATTTCGTTTTGGCTGTGACTTTTACTCTGAAATGACTTCTTATTTATGAACTGAGATAACTTCCTTTTATACTGAAATACCTTCCTTTTACAGTGAAAAATTCATGCGCACTCATATGAAATCTCTTGCATATATGTATATACACAAGTAAGTATATATATATATGTTTGAGAAGTTTGTGCAACTTTTTTATGGTTGTGTATGGAAGGATCAAGTTTATGTATGTGCGTGTGTGTGTGTGTGCGCGCAATGACCGAGTTTATATGTATGTGTGTGTGTTAGTGTGTGTGTATGCATGGATGAAGTTTGTGTGTATGTGCATGTGTTAATGTGGGTGTGTTTGCATAGATGCAGTTTATATGTATGTGCCCGTGTGTGTGGGTGTGTTTGCATAGATGGAGTTTATATGTATGTGCGTGTGTTAATGTGGGTGTGTATGCGTGGATGGAGTATATATGTATGTGCGTGTGTTAATGTGGGTGTGTATGCGTGGATGGAGTATATATGTATGTGCGTGTGTTAATGTGAGTGTGTATGCATGGATAGAGTTTATATGTATGTGCGCGTGTGTGTGGGTGTATGCGAGCGTCAAGTTTATATGTATATACACAAGTTTCATATATGTTGTTTTGAACATCTAAAAGTATAGGTGTATATGCACCTGTTTATGTGTGTGTTGATAAGCAAAGTTTGATTTAAATCCTACACGGCGCCTCATAGTAATCGCTGACAACATTCGCACACCTGCATACATGCTCACAACTGTCAAGATGTCAACCAGGGGTCCGTTCTTCGTACCTCGCTTAAATGATCTAAGATGATTTGGCAGATCCTGGATCTTTTAATCTTGATAACTGATCTCTTGCTAACTTGGTTCTTTAAACAAGTTCGCGAATCAGATTAAAATGTCTGGATGAACTGATCTGAGATCGCTGAGGGTGTTGTGAAGGACAGATCTATCGATCCTCGAAATCATGATCAGCAATGCAACGGTTGTCTGACGGCACAGCAGCGTAATGACATCATCTGATTAATATTCAATTATCCACGTGAGCAAAATTATATAAAATTCGTAGTAAATGGTTTGTTAAATATGATACGCAATAACTTTCCACATTTCATCACCTTAGAATTATAAGGTTCTATCTGACATTTTCTTCAAAATTGTGTTATTGACATATTCTTATTAAATGCCATCTTATTTACATTGTGTGATGTTTTTTTTTTATAAGTTGTTTACATTTTAAGACTTTTTATTTAAAAAACAAAAACGGTTTATCTACAAAGTTGAACTCTAGCTTGGCTCCATAAGGTTCTTTCTGTGAGCCAATCAGCATTTTTAATGCACGCAGGAGGACCAATCAGGATCAGCTTTCTTTGTCATTTCGCCAGACTGCTCCACTGACGGCGGGAAAGACCAGATAGACAAAAATCACACAAAATCAGAGTCGACTAAATAATGCCACACCACACAAAATTGAGTTGTGTGTCAATGTGATGATTTACCATTTCCTTTACATTGAGATTCATTCATTCATTAATTTTCTTTTCGGCTTTCGTCCCTTTATTAATCTGGGGTCACCACAGCGGAATGAACCACCAACTTATCCAGCATATGTTTCACGCAGCGAATGACCTGCCAGGTGCAACCCATCACTGAAAAACACCCATACACACTCAATCACACACATACACTATGGCCAATTTTAGCTTACCCAATTCACCTGTACCGCATGTCTTTGGACTTGTGGATGAAACCGGAGCACCCGAAGGAAACCCACAAAAATACAAATTTATTACATCATATATCATTAGAAAAAATTAATAAATCTGTTAAAGTTTTAAAATGAAAAACTAGCCTACTTTCATTTATAGGCAAATAACAAACTGGCCAGCACATTCAACTTTCCTCAGTCAGAATTTTGCCATTTGAATAATAAAAAATTCAAACATAATAACATTAATATTTAAACATATTAATTGTAATAATGTAAAGCTTCACGATTTTTTTAGACTCTCTTGTTAAACAGTACATTTAACTTTAGCCAAATTAGTATTCTAATTAATTATAATATGGGCCGCTTTTATCGCTTCACATCTATTTATTGATCAATTTTGTTTCAAGAATGAGGTCCAAGATTTAGAACAAAAGTCACTTGTAAAATGTTTTCTCTATTTAAAAACAAAACAGCAGCGAAAGACGACTTCACTTATGTCAGATTGGATGTTTTCTTGCACAGCTGGATGTTGGACTCAAGAAAAATAATTGTTTCCATTGGCCAAAATGGATTAACTGAAGTAAATCCTTTTTCGATGTGCTATTTTCACAATTTACGATGGCATAACAGGCAAAATAGGACAAAATTATAAATTTGTATTTAAAAAATAAGTATTTATTCACATTTCTTTAAGCTAAATTCATTCATTCATTCATTTTTTTCGGCTAAGTCCCTTTATTAATCTGTGGCCACCACAGCGGAATGAACCGCCAACTTATCCAGCATATGTTTTACTCAGCGGATGCCCTTCCAGCTGCAACCCATCACTGCTAAACATCCATACACTCATTCACACACATACACTACGGACTATTTTAGCCTACCCAGTTCACCTGTACCACATGTTTTTCTACTTGTGGGGGGAAACCGGAGCACCTGGAGGAAACCCACGCGAACACGGGGAGAACATGCAAACTCCACACAGAAACGCCAACTTACCCAGCCAAGGCTCGAACCAGTGACCTTCTTGCTGTGATGCGAATGCCACCATGCAGCCTCTTTAAGCTAAATTTTTAGGAAATGTATATTGTACATCAAAAAGTATGGTTATGATGATCACCCGATAAGCTAATTCAGCTAAAGATAGTGCTTAAAATGTCACTGAAATGCATTATTTAAATTTAAAAAGAAAATGAGGTGAAAAACTGCAAAAGGGTCCACTTTTTGAGAAAAAAGAACCAGCCTTTTTACCAGGCTGGCCATGGGCCTGTACTTAGTGGGAATTTTACACTAATGCTTTACAGAAATTGAGGTAAATCACACACTAAAGCCCAACTCACACTGTTTAGTAATCCTAAACAAGCACATCAGACTGAACAAACATATTTCCAATGTCACTGTAAGATCTGAGATGTCATAATGTCAGACTGAATGACAACAAAGATGCAAACACAAGCTGTGTTCCACTCCACTTTTAGAAATACGCTCACAAATGTTCCTTTCCCTGTTTCATTGGGGTACTGCGCCTCTATTTTAAAGTGCATTCCACTTTATCAAGTGAATGCGAGAAGTTTACATGAACATAACTTCAATCCCTTGATTTTGACAGAGGGAGCAATTTGGTTTCTAGGTCCACAACAGCACCTAGGTCCCGGAAAACAATGCAGCTGTGATATCACAACAGTGTAGTTCCCAAGTGCTCAAGGGTTTAGAGAATTCCAGTTAAAGCCATTCAGATGTTCTCCCAGTAGTGGACACTTGTGTAATGTAATCAATGATGTACAGTACATCCAAGGGAATGAAACAAAGGGAAGTTATTGAGTGAAGGGCATAAAAAATGAATTGGAATGCAGCCACAGACACACAAGAAAACTCACCCGGAGTTTAATGTCATCCATCCATTACACTTTCACTATCTCGTGTTCTGACATGATACCTCATGGCAATCATAAATAAACTGTAGGGGTAATTTTCCACCAAGTGTGCCTCAATAATAAAACCAAATAAACTGTTTTGACATGTCCCCGCTCTGGTTGAAAGTTGTCGCACTGATTGCATCATCAGATTCTGCGCCGCTATTAGTTCTTCGGCTGTATCTGAAAATCGCCCCATACCATCAAATAGTGCACTTTTTTAGCAGCCATTTCTAATGCTGCACAAAACCATAGTGGATATTATGAAGTGCACTCAATCA
The DNA here is from genome assembly GCF_903798145.1 of Danio aesculapii. Classification (NCBI taxonomy): domain Eukaryota; kingdom Metazoa; phylum Chordata; class Actinopteri; order Cypriniformes; family Danionidae; genus Danio; species Danio aesculapii. The sequence goes on from NC_079448.1 coordinate 29,361,137, forward strand.
ATCCCACAATGCACAGCAATAATGAGTCTACAGCCCATATACACAGTCAACTGCTAAAAAAATCCCCATAATGCACTGTTAGAGTTCGTGTACCAAATTTATTTCTGTGTCTGACCATAAGATGGCATCCAAAGCGCAACCCTATTGGTGTAAGTTTCTAGATAAAATGCAGTATTTTCTTTAAAAGGAAAGTATTGTAGAGCGATGCAGTGGCGCAGTAGGTAGTGCTGTCGCCTCACAGCAAGAAGATCGCTGGTTTGAGCCTCAGCTGGGTCAGTTGGCGTTTCTGTGTGGAATTTGCATGTTCTCTCTGTGTTCGCGTGGGTTTCCTCCGGGTGCTCTGGTTGCCCCCACAGTCCAAAGACATGTGTTACAAGTGAATTGGGTAGGCTAAATTGTCCGTAGTGTATGAGTGTGAATGAGAGTGTGTATGGATGTTTCCCAGAGATGGGTTGCAGCTGGAAGGGCATGCGCATCGTGAAACATAAGCTGGAAAAGTTGGCAGTTCATTCCGCTGTGGTGACCCTGGATTAGTAAAGGGACTAAGCTGAAAAGTAAATGAATAAATGAATGGAAAGTATTGTTTCTACAGTATATGACAGAAATCAAAAGCCTTTGTTTCATTACTGATAGCTTGTTAAGTGTTAAATAAGGGTCTGACCAAGAAGATCCTTCTGAAGGACTTGTAAACAGCAAAACATAAACAAAATGGTATCCTTTAAGTAGACTATATTAGTGGACTTAGGTAATAGTGAAAGAGGGTATGGGGGGGGGGATTTTGGATACAGCATTGGTTTGATGCTTGTAACGCCTGAAGTCACATTGCAAGAAAGTCTCTGAAATCTTCTGACACCGCCAAACCTTATCGAAGAAAAACTCTGATCACAACAGCAATTAAGCGGCTGTTTGTGAACATGTCAAACCAACAATCAGAAACCACAGATTTTATCCTTAAAGGAATCTTTTAGGATTGCACAAATTTGTCTCAGATTATCAACACTTGGCAGAAATTGCAAAGTGTGAGAATGGTTTTAGTCCATCTATCTTTTGTGTTTTATTTTTTTTCTGTATCTAATATTACATATCAATTGTTTGCTTTGGCTTTTAACTTTTAATGTGAATACTCGGATCAGCAGTGCAGGGAGAACTCAATCTTGATCTGTGAGCAAGGTCCTCTGTGTTGTCTTCACCAAAACATTACAATACTCTATATTCTGCAAGGGAAAAATTTAACTGCTAGTTCTAAAGTCACAATTTTTTAAATTAGCAGCGGCTTTTGCTGTTCAGATACTAGAAGAAAGTAGTTCCTCAGACAAAGGGCTTTTTAGCCTCTCCGATTTAAATTATTATTTACACAATATTGCTGTCGAACTGTTGTATAAATGTAATATCACACTCGTAGCACTGCAAGATGGTTCTGTATTAGCCACTGCCATCACAGCAGTGCTGATATACTGCCATATCGTAGTGCTACTTGTGTAATACTGCTCATAAAAAGTGTGGAGTTTGTGCAGTGATACAAGAACATTCGCCTTTTTCAAGAGTAATTTTGTGAATTGACTACAACAGTCCAACCCTATTCCTGAGGTGCGTCCCACATTGCATGCACTTTTTTACGCCATTTTGTATTATCAACAGTGTAAGTAGTGCATTCACACTGAAAACTAATAATAATAATATTAATAATAAAAAATAATAATAATGGCGTTACGGGTCACCTTAATCAGGCTTGCGTTTTCACTGCCAAAATGTTGTACCAATAGTACCCTTTTGGTTGGCGTGGTGTATGACAGAGAGTTTTAGACGACGTCATTCTCGCTCTAAGAAATGTCTACAGTAAAGCTGTACAGGTCATTCACATATCGTATAAGAGGCACTTCTCACAAAACAGATGCTTTATACACATAAATACCTGTGTATAAATGTTCATTACTCACTTTTCTATGAACATAATTTGATTATAACTGCAGATCAATGATGTGCGAAATAGCCTACTGCAACTAAACATTTGCAATTAAATAAAATAAATAAATGAATGCAAAATATATGAACACATACAGACACTTACAATATCCAATATGTTGCCACTTACAGAAAACTACACAAAGCGAACATTTAGTGCTTATTTGGATTCAAAAACAACACACAACATGTAGCACACAGTCAGTGCAAACCTCTCATATGTGTCTTTAATCTCCTGCAGCACATGTAACCTCTTGTTAGAAAGTAATTCAGTCATTCCGAGTTCATAATAGTCCAAAAGGTGATGATAATAGTTAAACATGGCAGTTTGTTCATGTTTTTGGTTGCTGATAGAATCATTTGCTCCTTTGTTTTGTCGGGCTTCTTTGTTTTGTTTTTTTGCACTTCACTCTCGCCTTTGTCTGTTTCTGAAAGCATTGGATGTCAGAAGCACTTCAATAATCACACACACGTTATTAATATGAGCTCAGGAAGTTCAATAATTTAGATATAGATGTGCGGCGAGCTCTCTCGAGAAAGTGAAACCACTCACGCTTTAGACAGCCCCACATAGCAAGAACATTTGGGCCAAATGTGGGTGATAGCTGGCACATGTAGCTGAGGTATGGCATGGCTGAACAGATATGGGCCAGATTATTACCATATATGTTTTGCCATACATTCAGATAAGGCGGAAATGTTCTTCTGGTTCACGGCTACTTTTGCAGTATGTGGGCCAGATAACAAAAAGCACATAAGAGCCTAGTAAGGTTCAGCTGTGGCTGACATCGGTAAACATCGACTTCTGGCTGACTTTGGGATTACGTTTGGAAAACACGCGAAAATGAACACAGGTGTAACGTTAGCAGACATCTGCCACACACTTCAGTTGCCAAGTCTACCCTGCGAGCTAAACATTCTTCCCGCCTGTCATTTGCTTCAGGTAAGTGGTAATTTGGCATTTAAAGTGATTTACTTAAATATTCATCATTATATGTAAAAGTGTGGACTCATTGAGTGATTAGTTATTCATTTAATTAAGAAATGCGTCGAGTTAAATAGTATTTTCCTTATTGAACGGGGTGTTCATGTAACGTTAGTGCTCCAACAGTTTGCTTAACAGTTTAAATTAACGTTAGCATAAAAGTTATTGCTAATTTCCAATGACCACAAAATATAGTTTATTTATTATAGATAAATAGCAATTTGTGAAAATGTTCAGTCACGTTTCAGTGTGGTTTAAGAAGGTTTAAAATAAAAGCAGTCCTATTGGGCCTAACATAATAGTGGACAATAGAAAAAGTGTCTTATAATTGTAAAATGGACTAACAATATAGACATAACCATTCGGTGCAATGTAGAGCTAAAACTCAACAACAAACATTTATAAATCAATGATTTTTTGTTGTCTAATGGTCATTTAATATCATTAAATGTAATGTAACTGACTTCAATAACACGATTTGACCAGTGTGGCGCTGTAACGGAGACAGTTTTCAGCTCTTCTGGGTTCAGTTTAAAAGAAGACCTTTACTCTGGACAACAAAAATGACAGCACTTAATCATAGAATGTAATAATAAAAATCTAATAGATTACTTGTATTTAGTTTCACCACACAGTTTAGCATTTTGATTTGAATTGTAATTTTGAAGCTCTACCTCCAGGTTGTATTGCTGATCATATTATTTTAATTTTTCTTTACTGCAGGTGCTGTCAGACAGAATCCCCTTAGTCCCCTCATTGAGCGTAAAACATAAATATTTCTATGAAATATTGTCTACATTATGTCCAGTATCTAAAGAACTTTCCACTGCTTTTAACTCGACTAGCAACTTGTTCAAGCACAAAGGAGGATGCTGGCACCCTGAAACATGGCAGCCCAACTGACCCTGAACAGGCTAAATTGAACTTTTGCGCAGAATCGGGAGTGAAGGTGTCTTTTGAATATGAAGAGAAGTGTAGCTGCTTATGCTATTCACATATCTCATCTTTTGTGCACAGGATCGCATTGGGATAGCATATTATGCGCGCTTACATTTCCCAAGCTAACCCAGTTGAAAACCATGAGTCATGTGACAAGAACTGACGGATCAGCTTTAGGCTTTGTATGGAATGTAAATTTCTGTAGTGTAATTACCTCAGACAAACTCAGAACACCCAAACACTGCAGTGCCTTTTCATCCTATGGATGTCAGTGGTTACAGGTATCCAGTTTTCTTCTAAATGTCTTCTTTTGTGTTCAAAAAACAAAAAAAAAAAAAAAAAGACTAACAGGATTGGAAGAAGTGAATGATGAGAGAATTTTAAGTTTTGGGTGAGCTCTTAAATATATCTTAAATATATATCTTAAAGAAGTCTTAAATATATCAATCTGCTGTGATCAACCCACTGTAATGTTTTTCAGTGAAAATTTAATTACTGAAAAAGCTGCAGTTTATTTAGTATTTTTATAGATATATTTTATGTTTCAGAAGTAACTTCAAAGTAAAGTAATTAGTAATCTGATTTTTTTTTACATGAAGTTATCCATTACTAATCTATTTAATTTTTACTACTGTAATCTATAATTTTTTTTTAAGTAACTTACCCAACACTGTATATTCATATATATTACCGGTCAAATGTTTGGGGTCAGTTTTTTTTTTTTTTTCTTAGTTTTCTTTTTAGAAAATGATTCTGTTCATCAACTCGGCTTTAAAAAATAAAAAACAAAACTTAAATTGTTAAATATTTATTAAAATTGTAAATAACTGCTTTCTTATTGTGTGTAGTTTCAAATGAAATGATTACTCCAGTAATTACTGCTTTTATTACCATTATTATTTATAATAATAATAATAATAATAATAATAATAATAATAATAATAATAATAATAATAATAATTAATATTAGAGTGATTTCTGGAGGATCGTGTAACAAAAGACTGGAGTAATGAAGCTGTAAATTCATCATTAAAATCACTGGAATAAATGATTCAATTAAATGATAAACTACTTTTGAACAGTTATTTTATAGTGCAATAACAGTTCACAATTTTACAATGTGTTCTGTATTTTTGATTAAATAAATGCAGCCTCGGTGAGCAGGAGAAGCTTATTTTGAATAGTATATATATATATATATATATATATATATATATATATATATATATATATATATATATATATATATATATATATATATATGTTATAAATGTTATCTGCATTGATTAAAGTAAATTTGATTGTAATTTTTGTTTTGTGATTTACTCAGTTAATATATGTGGTCGGCCACATGTGGGCCACATAAGGGCGTAACAGAACTCAGCCTTACTAATCTTGAATACAAGGCCCCTATGTGGGCCACATAAAAATGTATTACTTGGCTCAAGCTTGGTGGAGTTGTGGCATTACTTTGGTTCTGGCTAAGGATGTGGGCCAGTTCTGGGCCGGGGAACACTAACTGATTTGGGCCACATCTTAGCTGTTGATTTAGGCCAGATCAGGGCCAAAGGAAATTTTTTGACTGGGGCCTTGAAAACAATTAGGGTGCAGGGTAGATTCTGCTCTTCTTCTTAGCTTTGTGGCTGTTCATCAAGACGACGACAAGGTTTGTTTAAGCTTGGATCGACCATGGCTCGTTATTATTTGTATATATTGTTATGGTGTATTGTCTCAGCTGTGTATATAAAAAAATGGTGGTTCCTTTGTTTTCATTCTCCTGTTTGTGTACGCGCTGGTGACATATCTCTGTAAACCAATAGCATTCAGCTACACGTCTAGCTCCGCCTTTTGGTACCATTTTGTCATGCTAGGTAACCTTTGCAAAGGGTACCCAAAAAGAGGTATGGTACGGTTCGCTTTTAGGTAACTTTTGACAGTGGAAACGTGAAAGCGTACTGACCGTTCCGTACCGTACCACTCAGTGGAAACGAGCCATAATTGCACTTCAAATACCCAGATGATGCACTTATTTAACCAATAAAAAGAAGTGTGGAATGTTGGACACTTCACGTACTCAACGGTGGTTTCTTTGCCTATGTAGCAGAAGAGGCGGAGCTTTCAGGCACTGATGGTGGATTACTTTATTTATTTTGGATTGTGAAAGTAAAATTCTCCTATACGAAAGTGATTATACCGCCTCCGGATGGTGAATGTGGTTATACTCATGGCAGGTATTATTTGGTAGTTTGGACAACCGACAAATGTCATCTGGTAAACTGTTTGAATTTCCGCTTAGTAAAAACGTTAGTGTTCTATTTGAGACATCACTACGTCATAGTGCATAAGTGCATAGTGTGTAGGGTGCTGTTTGGAACGCAGCTCTGGAGATTTACCTTCCTAAACATTTCAGCAACTCATATCATTCTTGTAATTATGAAGTGCTGTTCAGGTTTAAATTAATTGTTTCAGGTGTGTTTGATCAGGGTTGGAGCAGAACTCTGCAGGAAGGTAGATCTTCAGAAACAGTGTTGAGCACGCCTGTGCTAGAATGGGTGCACTCCAACTAGAGTGCTCAAAAATATGCTGCTTTGGGTGTGATGCAGTGTTTTTATGTAAACACCTATATAGAAAAATGTCTCTTGCCCAGCTCTGGCCCACACAATGAAATTTTGCTTGGCCCACATTCCACAGTGAATTACGGTACATGACTGGACCAAGTCTGGCTTCCATATAGGAGCCAAACATGGACCATATCTGGGTCTAGCCATGTTAATAACCCATAACTCGGCCTAAACCCGAGTTGGGCCATTGTCTGGAAGCCAGATTTAGTGTGTCACGACTGCAAAGAAATTGATAAACCTATGAAGCATTGCGCTTTGGGTGAATTAATAATGGTAATGATTAGTAATAGTTAATAATAATATAATTTGTAAAATAATAATTTGGTTAATAAAATATATGTGATGTAGGTTAAATTCTGTTATTTTGCAACATACATAGATTAATAAATCTTGATTGTTTCAAATGAAGGCATTAGAAAATGCAAACAGGAAGATGGAAATGACTTTGTGCATCAAAATATTTATTTACTCAAAACAATAAAATCATTTAAATGTGGGTTAAGATAGGCCAAACTTACTTTGCCCACATATCAATTTTTAACATCAAGGCCAAATACTGCATTTCACATCTGGCCCATGTCTTGCATGCCGTCTTAAAGATGGTAACACCAAACCAGGGCCATGTTTGGCCCACATACTGTATGCCAGAGTCGGATGAATGCCTGCTTGTGCCAGATTTATGCCAAATCTGGGCCAGATTTCTCGGCTATCTGGGCACATTCAGTAAAATCAACTAAGTCAAAAACGTTATTGCAGCACAGGAACTGACTCATCACCATGACCAAAACACAGATAACAATATATGTGCGAGAAGTAAAAAAAAATATATATTAAATATATATTTACAAACTATTTTTGTCCTCTCAGAAGACGAATAGTAGTTAAACGGATTTGGAACAACATAAAGGTTAGCAAGTGATTACATAATTTTATATTTAAGGGTAAATGTTTTCCTTAAACACGGTATGTTGGCTGTAATCATAAACATAGCCAAAAATAAACCTCAGCTACACTGTAAACACAGACTCTCCCCAGGCACAACCGTGTAACAAATGATGTCTGCCCTGAAATAGGAGGAGGGTAGACTACATGTATGTAAGAATTATATAAAAATGTTGGTGAGTACACATTTGCGCCCCTCTGGCAAGCAGGTCTTTTTTTGGGCTTGCTGCTGATTATCACATTTATCTAGATGTCTGTGAGCACTGGGGGAAGCTAGTCCAGAAGTTTACTACCTGGCAACAACCTCTCATGGGACATCCCACACCTGCTGGGCCCCAGATGTGCTCCCTCATGTTTTTTAGGGTTCTGGCCTGCAGAGAAATCCCGCAGGGTTTTCCCATTACTGCTGAGAGAGAGCAGCAAAGAATATCTGCCAATATACACCCTGAGTAGTGTGCAGTGGAATGTCCATTGTGAGGTGTTCTTAGTTGTTTTATTTATTAGTTGAGAGTAATTCACATCAGTGTTTATTATGGAACTGATTCATTATCATGCCCAGTGTAATATATGGACTTTGCTTTCCGCACTGGTAAACATCAATGACTGCCAAAAGGCTGACTTGTAGTATTGAGTGAATGGACTTAAGTAATCATTGAGGAAACAGTCTCTAAATGCACTGATACACAAAATAATGTGCTGTATGTTCACAGGTTAAGTTTATTTGTATTTAGTTTCGGCATTGCCATTGTCATTAGGGATGTTTTACCACCAAATTACCCTATGCAGTTGAAATCAGAATTATTAAACCCTCTTTGATTTTTTTTTTCCAAATATTTCCCAAATGATTAACAGAGCAAGGAAATTTTCACAGTATGTCTGATAATATTTTTTCTTCTGGATAAAGTCTTATTTGTTTTATTTCATCTAGAATAAAAGCAGTTTTTAATAAAAAAAAATTAAAGGTCAAAATGATTAGCCCCTTTAAGCCATATATATTTTTTTCAATTGTATAGAGAACAAACCATCGTTATCCAATAACTTGTCTAATTACCCTAACCTGCCTAGTAAACCTAATTAAAATATTATTTACTGTCATCATGGCAAAGATAAAATAAATCAGTTATTAGAAATGAGTTATTAAAACTATTACGTTTAGAAATGTGTTGAAAAAATCTTTTCTCCATTAAACTGAAATTGAGGAAAAAATAAATAAACAGGGGGGCTAATAATTCAGGGGTTTAATAATTCTGACTTCACTGATTCGATCCAAGACCAACGACGAGATGATCCCAAGGTTTCCATATCCTGGACCAGGCCGTATCGTGAGCAGCTACTGTGGTGGTCATGGAGGAGTGGAACATGAGACTGATTCCTGTGACGCTCCAGAGACAGATGAGTCTTCGCTGAGGCCAGCTTCCAGCCTCCGCCGCTGAGACTGCAGCTCCGCACAAGACGTTTGGCCAGCGGAGAAATTAAAATGGTCGTGCCTAACTTTTTCCCTCTCCGCTGTCGCCACTGGCTTGCATGGTTCGGGATCTGTAGAGCTGCGCATCGTTGGATTTGCTCTTCAGTGTTTGGACTCTCAGTAGTGATTTTTAAACCACACTGAACCGAGCTAAACTGAACTGAATTTAAACACTAAAAACTGAACTACACTGTTCCAATTTACTATGACCATTTATGTGAAGCTGCTTTGACACAATCTACATTGTATAAGCGCTATTCAAGTAAAGGTGAATTGAATTGAATTGAACTTCAACTGTATGTTTTATTTAAGATTGCCTTTTAAGCAGCGTGTGATGTAGCTGCATGTAAAATATTTCCAAGATTGTAAAGATCAACGTGCACAACAAATGAAGCTATTATCTTAAAGAAGAATATGAATTAGAACAGCTGAAACAGTTACCAGCAATTCAAGTTTTATTTTTTGTAACTGATCCAGACCTTTGTCAACCTTATGTTGAGAAGAATGCATTGATTAGACAAATGCTGTGGTTATGATTATCAACTTTGTGAAGTTTATTTATAAACTAATTTAAAAAGGATCACATGCTTATGATTGACCATGGCTGGTCCCACATTAGCTATCATATGATTTAATAATCAGATGAGTCCAAACGTACATTAATAACCAGATTTTCTTACACAATCATCTTCATCTTGAAGAATCCCTCCATCCACCCCTACTCCTCCCCCTTGTTCCTAGATTACTCCAGAATAGGGCAGCAATTGGCAGCTCAGTGGGTAGCACTATTGCCTTACAGCAAGAAGGTTGCTGGTTCGAGTCCAGGCTGGGTCAGTTGGCGTTTCTGTGTGGAGTTTACATGTTCTCCCAGTGCTTGCATGGGTTTCCCCCGGGTACTCCGGTTTTCTCCCACAGTCCAACGACATGCAGTATAAGTGAATTGAATAAACCAAATTGCCACAGTATATAAGTGTTGTAGTACTGGACATTCACTGCATAAACATATGCTGGTATAGTTGGAGGTTCATTCCACCATGGGAACCCCTATTAAATAAAGGATAGGACAAACAAACAAATTCAGGGGAGCTCTTGAGACCTACCTGAGCCCAGACTTCGCTCTCTCCTGATGAAACTGGAGGCAGTCCCTCAGGGCTCTCTTCCGGGACAGCATGTTAAATGTTTTTTTTTTTTTTTCAATCATCAGTTAAATGTGAACTCTTGAAAAGGCCTGTTCATATTATGAAATTTATAATATATATATATATATATATATATATATATATATATATATATATATATATATATATATATATATATATATATACACACACACACACACATATACATACAAGCAAAGTTGAAGTCAGAAATATTAGCCCCCTTTGAATTTCTATTTTAACAAATTGAGACCTACAGTTTCACAGTATGTCTGTTAATATTTTTTCTTCAGGAGAAAGTCTTATTTGTTTTAATTTAGCTAGAATAAAAGCAGTTTTACATTTTTAAAACCATTTTAAGGTCAAAATTATTAGCCCTTTTTAGTTATATTTTTTTCGATAAATATTTTAATGTGACTTTAAGCTGTATAGAAGTGTCTTGAAAAATATCTAGTAAAATATTATGTGCTGTCATCATGGCAAAGATCAAATAAATCAGTTATTAGAAATGAGTTATTAAAACTATTATGTTTAAAAATGTGTTGAAAAATAAAAAAAATAAACAGGGGATCTTATAATTCTGGGTGGCTAAAAATTCTGACTTCAATTGTGTGTATGTATATATATGTATATATATATATATATATATATATATATATATATATATATATATATATAGAGAGAGAGAGAGAGAGAGAGAGAGAGAGAGAGAGAGAGAGAGAGAGAGAGAAGGGGGGGAGGTGGAGAGAGAGAGGGTTAATAAATAAATAAATAAATAAATAAATAAAAACAATCACATGGAGTGTCTAAAACTTTCTTCCACCAGAGATTCAAATCATCATTTTAACAACAGGGAAAAAGTTAAATGTCACTTTAGAAAAAGAGTATTTGAATTATTTAATTGCATCATGTTGAGCAGTGGTGTTCAATGCTGTTACTGGACATCTACTATCCTGCAGAGTTTAGCTGCAACCTGGATCAAACACACCTGTCTTTAATTACCAAGTGCTCCTTCAGATCCTACTTAGTTGGTTAAGGTTTGTTTGATCAGGGTTAGAATTGAACTCTGCAGGAAGTTAGATCTCCAGGAATAGGGTTGGGCACCCCTGGTCTGCATGATGCAATTAAAAAATTCAAATTTGTTTTCTAAAGTGACATATTTAGCACTCCTGATGTAGAGTATTGGCTATGTCCAATATGTCTTGTGATGATAATAACACATTAAAGCACTGCAATCAAATTTATCTGCTCTGAAGCAAATAACAGATGAATTTTTACCAAATATTTCCATTTGATATACCCAAAACAAATTGCATTGCACATTTAAGAGTTTGCATGTTCTCCCCGTGTTGGCGAGGGTTTCTCCCATAATTCTGATACGTAGCTCAAACTGTCTGTCAGCAAATGCAGATTTGAGCTACTGTGCACCTGTTTGTACGCAGCTCTGTCGTTTGTGCAGACACGTGCTGCTTGTTCATAAGAGAGAGAGAGAGAGAGAGAGAGAGAGAGAGAGAGAGAGAGAGAGAGAGAGAGAGAGAGAGAGAGAGAGAGAGAGAGCGGTAAAAACATGCTGAATCAACTTTTTTAAAATCCTAAATCAATATTAGAGTCACTTTTGCACGCTGGAGGAAGGACGAAACCATGGCTAAAGTATTTCTCTTAGACAGGTAATGCTATGTTTTAAAACAATTTTTGTCACGCATAGCTGATGTAGATTGGGTTGTTATGAATGGGTTATATGCACAGAAGTGTTGTTCAGACACTGAAATCTTCTGGCGATAGAGTGATGTGACTATTTTCAGTTTCATAAGGGCCTTTTACAGCATCGATGATGTAGATTTTAATTTAGTTTAACATAATAATTCAACTTTATAATTATGAATAGTTATATTCTGACGTCATCAATTTACTGTGAATTAACAAAGAGGACATATTCAAAGTCTGTTCAAGTCCACCATAATGACTCTACAAAATGTAGCATTTTAAGCAAAAGTAGACCTACACAAAGGCCTACAATTATTATTGTTGTTTTACAATATGTTTGAGAATTAACAATAATAATAGGCTAATCATATTAACCTTTGTTTTACATATACAGAATCGTGAGATAAATCGTGATCTTGATTTTAAGCAAAAACAAAATCCTGATTCACATTTTTGCCAGAATCGTGTAGCCCTAAGAGAGACATACTATACATCAGACCCCAGAATAAGTATCCATCAGAAGGGTGCTCTCTGTGGGGAGAGAGAATATCTCATCTCCAAAAAACATTACATTTAAACACTATCTTTATAAAAAAAAATGCATATTTGAAATCTAAACAACTTGGCACTTGCCAAGCAGACTTCCAGCAGAGTGATAAATGTGAAGAGGCTGTAATATCATACGTCTTTCAGACAATCAGAATCAAGTACCAGAAAGAACTGTTATAAATAAATGGATCATAGTCTGTAAAAAATCCAACTTACAAATTGTTAAAATTGTAAGTTAGTTGAATTTACTCATAAAATTATTTAACTGCATGTTTGTAACTGTTTGTTCAGTGAAAGTAAAAAATTCAGTTGAGGAGCCTTTAAATTTAGATTTCTTCATTTGAGCGTTTATTCATTTCTTCATTCATTTTCTTTTCACCTTAGTCCCTTTATTAATCTGGGGTCACCACAGCGGAATGAACCGCCAACTTATCCAGCACGTTTTTACGCAGCGGATGCCCTTCCAGCCTCAACCATCTCTGGGAAACATCCACACACACATTCACTACGGAAAATTTTGCCTACCCAATTCCATCTGTGGACTGTGGGGGAAACCAGAGCACCCGGAGGAAACCCACGTAAACGCAGGGAAGACATGCAAACTCCACACAGAAATGCCATCTAACCTAGCCGAGGCTCGAACCAGCGACCTTCTTGCTTTGAGACGGCAGCCCTACCTACTGCACCACTGCGTCGCCCCTATTGAGCATTTAGTAAAAAAATACAAATTTAAATTAAAAATTTTAAGTAACCGGCTGCAAAGAAATTTCTAGTTTTTTAAGCTTCAGTGGTTAAAGTTGTGCCAAGTTAATCTGTAAAAGTATACTTGACTTAAACCAGACTTTTCAGTCAACTTAAAAAACTATTTAGCACAACTTCAACCACTGAAGCTTAATAGACTCAAAATGTCTTTTCAGCCAGTTGCCTTTAAAATTTTAAGTTAACTCAACTCAATTTTTTACGGTGCATCAGAAATGTACAGTATGGTTAAGCAATCTTTAAAGTAAATAAAAAAAAGGATTTGTGGAATTTCGTTTCTAAAAGCAATGGCAAGATGATGCTGACAAAAGCTGTCATGGTCATTTGCAAGTAAAGCTAACACAAGTGAGTGGTACAGTATTAACACCAGATGTATGTGGCATGACACAACTCGTGTCAGAAAGTAAACAAAAGCACAATACACAAAAACTGTTGGCCAACACATTTTATACATTTTAACACTTTAAATATTACAATATTTAAACATGTTATATACAGTAGTTAGGTCTCGAGTCTGAGCGTGTGAATCCGTTCTATATCTGTAACCCCAGATGCAAATTAGAAAAGACGTCAAACATGCCTAAAACGTCTATGTCGTGATAAGCATATGGAACAATTGCTATGCATCGCTGAATACAGATGGCCACACACACCATATACTTTATGTTAAATATAATTTGATTATCATTATGAAAACAAAGAGGAAACTTTCAGTAGCACACCACTATCTGTAATGGCTCACGGGTATGCGATTATGTTTATTTGCGTGTAGTGTGTCCAGCAAGTATGACAGTAAAGAGTGTTAAGAGGTTACAGCGTTGTATTTAGGGGCCACTGAAAATGTTAATGATACACATTCAAGGCCTCATTAAATGTTGTCCTCTGTGCCTTTATGTATCAGTGACTAACACTCTCTATGACCTGCCAAATATATCTGCCATTTTCTTGTTGTCTTTTTAATTTAAAAGGGAGCTTTCCATTTTGCGCTTCTTAAAACATTACAGTCCCTCCGAGGCATCTGACTCACATCTTACTCTCTTCTGTTTTCAGCGCATAATATCTTCTATACTTGAATAACACAGGCAGGTTCAGATAGACTGAGCCCAAGGTGAAATGATTTCTTTGGAGAATTTGGTGAAAACAGAGCAGTGTACAGATAACGATCAGAGGAATCGAATCGCTCGTCTGCGAAGCTTCCGTCTTGCATCTTCCGCTTGATGGGGACAGGGCTCGAGTGCGTTGACACATGTTGGTGACTGGCCCAGTGTTTGCTCTATGGAGTTTCACAAGATGCTCAGAGAAACATCCAGGGCCTGTCATTTGCCGTGAATGTTGCCTGCAGCGACCCAGAGGCTCTGCTTGTGTAAGACAGACATTCTGCCCAGAGGCCATTTTGCTTTTCTGGTATCCCCACTCATTTTATCTCATCGTACGATCTGAAGTTTAATGCGTAATAAGTTGTTCTCTCAAGTTTTCCGAGCGTTAAGCTTTGTGCTAGCTTTGTTTGATGCGTGTTGTATTTTGTTAGGAAGACAAAACAAATCTCAGTTTCATCTTTGCATCACAAGGGCAACACATTGAACACTTTACATGTTAGAAAGAACTAAACATGAATAGTTCACAAGTTAAAGCTCTAAGTGCTGTCTGCATTTTTTTTTTATATACTAAAATTTGCTTTTTTTCTCAGGCTCCTGTGCATGTAGGTTCAGTAAGTTCCCTTCATGGTGATGAATAGTTCAGTATGACAAAAAATCAGTATGACGTTCAATGCAATACTGTTTCAATCAACCTGCTTGCTTTCCCCTGTAAAACCTGTTGCTATGTTGTTACCAAGCGTGGCAGTTTAACTGCTAAAAACAAAACAAAATAATCCATTCCAAGTTCGGCCACAGTTATAGTCCCTGCAGGGACAGGATGTCAACATGAAATCCTATTGAAGTTGTACCCCAAAGTACCCCATCGTCGTGGGGACTATGGATTTTGTTTGGAAATAAAAATTTCAGGCCGATGTCAATGTCCAACGTCTAATGTAAAATCAACGTAAAATCAACCAAATATCAATGTCTAATCATGTTACACCTTGAGGTTGTGTGGAAGTTACCACTTTGACATCCATCAGACGTTTTTGTCACTTTCCAGCACAACCTAAAAGCAACCAAATATCAACATAATTTGACAGTTTTTGAACATCTAAATAACGTTGCTCTTAGATGTTGGCTAGATATTGAATTTTGGTCACCTGATGTTATTATCTAAATCTAACCTAATATTAACGTCTTATAACATTGTGTGCTTGCTGGGGTAATTCACAAAGTTTGTTCATGTACACGTTTTCATATGCTTCAAAGATGACATTTCCTATTTTGGTGTATTGTTGTAAAAAAAAATAAATGAGTGAATATAGAAGAGAACCCAGTCCAGGAGACTTGAAACAACCGCCTGACCTGTTGACCGAAAAGAGAAAACAAGTTACACAGCCGTGCTGTGAAACTGACACTTTGCATTACTTTGGGATATAAATTTATATTCCCACAGTGTATATGTCTAAAAACGTACAAAGGGGATTTCTGTATTCTTAAAAGTGATTTTAAATGCAATTGAAGTTACTACCTTACAATTTAGAATAACTTGGAAAAAACATTTTTAAATATGAGTGAAATATTGTGTTATCACTATTAAGTGTAACAACCCAGGCTCATTCTGACTATGTAGCTCTTCTGAAATGTGCCAAATATGTCCCAGGAGCTACGTTTTTTTTTTTTCTCTCAAATTTCTCTTCACACCTGCTGTTTATTTTTGTGTATGTACATCCACCAGAGGCGGCTGTCAACTGACTCACTGACTAACTGACTTGACTGACTGACTGACTGACCAACCAACTGATTCCCTAATCTACTCTCTTCCCTAAACCCAGCCGATAGTGTCTAAGAACTGACCAGCACCCACCCAAACTGTCCAGAGAAACCATAGAAAGAAAAGTCTTAGTTGCAGTCTGTTTTTTCCACATTTTCAGATCAGATTTTACCACATTCTCACCCTTTTATTTACTTGTTTGTTTTAGTTTTTGGCATTTGTTTTTATCTTACCTGCTTTCTGGAACCGTTCTTAACTGTACTTGAACCCCGTCCTCTCAGCTAACTTCACTCTGGATCACAAATCCTCCAACATACGCAGCAAGCCACTGGATAAACTGGTAACAGTGGAATTGAGGTTTGGCTTGCTGTCTGGGCAGAGAACCCTGAGCTCGCAGATACTTGAGCCCATGGCTCCCACCTGGTCACTTAGTATAGAAGCGGGTCTGAGATCAGGTAGGTTATGAGAGCTTCCCCTGATAAACAAAGAAAAGGGGGACATGGGGTGGATGGGGGGTTTCTTCAAAAATAAAAATAAGGGAGGTAAGACAAAATGGGCTATTTATTGTAGGCTTGGATTCATCTGATTGGTTTATTAATGATTGTTGATGCAAGACCAGCCGCGATCAGTCAAAGCATGTGATCCTCTCGAAATTAGTTTATAAAACTTCACTTGTATTTATAATAAAAAGAAAGTTAACTGCGTATTTAAGAAAACATTGAGTATTCGAAAATAAGATTCGAGTATTTTAAACTTGCAGTTAATCAGCACTTAACTGAAACAGAAGTAAATAGTAGTAATACTTAACACAAAGTAAATATCAAACCAAGAGGACATAATTTATTTTGAAATTACGTGTATGTGTGTGTGTGTGTGTGTGTGTGTGTGTGTGTGTGTGTGTGTGTGTGTGTGTGTGGGTGGGTGTGTGGTTGTGTTTGTTTGTTTGTTTTATACAATTCATTCTTTTCTCCTGATTTAAAAAGAAAAACTTCACATAAACCTTGCTTGCATTAAAATAATTGACTACAAAGTCTGGAACTAGGACATCAGTCCACAGTCAGGAAGACTGTTCAAGCATATCGTCTGAAAATGGACTAAACAGTTTATAAATAGAAGTTGTTCAGCACTCTTGATTTTCAAACAGGAAGTGGATACTCCACAAAGAGCAGCACAAGGGCACACTGTAGGAAAAAAAAACTGAGAGGGAACAGTAACTCTTTGTTGAATGCTATGAATCTACAGGAACCTTTTGTATGTCATAATCTCTGTGTCTATATTCACAGCTTTATGTTAAAAACAAAAAATTGTGTATACCAACATCAAAAGTTATCTCATCTGTGAAGCTCGACTGAAGTGGTTGAAAAGTCTGGAGCTGTTGTGTTTTGCTGCTTTGCAATTACTGAGTGACCAATGAATTCCAAGTCATGTGTCTGAGGTACAATTGAAAAGAGCTTCTTGTCAAATATGCAGAAAACCGACAATAGAAGAATGTCCGCTAATTAGCACACAAAGGTTGATACAGTTCTGAGCTAAGAGGACATTTAAGGAATAATTTAACCATTGTTATTTTTTCACCAGCCCCATTCCAGACCTGTGCTGTGTTACTTGAAACAGTTTTGAAGCTGCTTTTTTTCATACAAGGTGATAACAAACCCCTACTGTGCAAACCCCAAATAATAAATAATAATAAAAGAAAAAGAAACACCAAAAAATGACTGATCTGTTTTTTTTTTTTCCCATCTTTTTTTTTCCTATCTTCAGAAGTCTTGTAGTATAGCACACAGGTGGAGAAACTTGTATTGGAAAGACAAGAGACTTTCAACTTTAGTGAGTAACTTTCTAAAAGTCACAATGTTTGTAACAATCACACGTGTGACTAGTAGTAATTTAATATAGCTTATAGAAAATATAGCATAGTTGCTTTTAAATTATATATCATCGCCTCGGAAATTTAAGGTTTTATCTGCATTCTGAATGATTTTGAGAAAATGAGCTTCAAAGTTTTTTTTTATAGAGACCGTAGATATACTCTAAATGTAAATTATCTAAGTTTTCTTAAATTTGCAAGTTGGGGTAAATCAAACAGGTCAAATGCAGACAGAACCTTTTAATTCTAAAGTCATTTTATGCTTGGAATTATAAGGTTCTATCTGGCAGGTCAATAATTGAAGCATTACTTATTAAGAAAAACAATCAATCTCCTTGTTAATTTAATAAAAAATAAAAATTGGTGTTGTAAGAATATGTTGATGTTTGACAAAGTAAAAGTTTTGTTTTCTGTAATATTTATTTAATGTTTTAGGATGGATATTTTTTTCTTGTTCAAATTAAGCATACAAGGCTGTGCTAAATATTTTGTCCAGTGCAGATGTTGATTTCAATTATTTGCCCTTCAAGGCGAAAAATCCAAATTAAAGACTTTTTACTAGACTTATAAAGCCAAGCTAGAGTTCAACTTTGTAGATCAAACCATTTTTGTTTTTTTTAAATAAAAAGTCTTAAAATGTAAACAACAAATGAAAAAAAACATCACATAATGTAAAGAAGTTGTCATTTAATAAGAATATGTGAATAACTCAATTTTGACAAAAATGTCAGATAGAACCTTATAATTCTAAGGTGACAATATAGCTGTTGAAATGTACTTTGATTTTCTGGAAATAGTTGATACAAATCTGTATTTATCCCAAAGGAACAAAATGATCGATTTTTTTTTATTTTTATTATTTTAGTCTATCAGTATTTTTGTTTTTAGTATTTAGTTTATTTTTGTAATTCAGCTTTTAAAGGAATAGTTCACACAAAGCAAAATATGATATCATAATAATGTCATCAATTTCTCACCCTTTACTTTTCCTGTTAAAAAACAGTTTGCGTTTCTTTCTTCTGTTAAACACAAAATAAGATATTCTAAAGAAAGCTGAAAACCTGTAACCATTGACTTCCATAGTACTTGTTTTTCCTACTATGCCAGTGGTTTTCAGCTTTCTTCAGAATAACTTCTTTAGTGTTCAATCATTCATTTTCTTTTCAGCTTTTTCTTTTCCAGTCCCTTCTTTAATCTGGGGTCGCCACAGCGAAATGAATTGGCAACTTAACCAGCATGTTTTAGGCAGCGGATACCCTTCCAGCTGCAACCCATCTATGGGAAACACACACACACTCTCATTCACATACACTATGGACAATTTAGCTTACCCAATGCACCTGTAGCGCAAGTCTTTGTACTTGTGGGGAAAATCGGAGCACCCGGAGGAAACCCACGCCAACATGGGGAGACAATGCAAACTCCAAACAGAAATGCCAGTTTGCCCAGCCGAGGCTCAAACCAGCAACCTTTTTGCTGTGAGGCGACAGCGCTATCCACTGCACCACCGCGCCACTCTCTTCTTTAATGTTCAACAGAATAAAGAAACTCCTAAATATAAAGTAAATTTTCATTTCTGGGTGAACTATCTCTTTAAAATAATATTTTTGGAAAGAAGATATTGGTTTGATTTTCATTTGTTCATTCATTTTCCTTCGACTTAGTCCCTTATTTATCAGAGGTAACCGAATCGGAATGAACCGCTAACTACTCTGGCATATATTTTACACAGCGGATGCCCTTCCAGCTGCAACCCATCTCTGGGAAACACCCAAAAATACTCATTCACAGACACACTCATACACTACGGTCAATTTAGTTTATTCAATTTACTTATAGTGCATGGGTTTGGACTGTGGGGAAAACCAGAGCACCCAGAGGAAACCCATGCCAACATGGGGAGAAAATGCAAACTCCACACAGAAATGCCAACTAGCCCAGCCGGGACTCCAACCAGCGACCTTCTTGCTGTAAGGTGACAATGCTAACGACTGAGCCACTGTGCTGCCCTTTACAAAATCACTGTTATATTATAATAAAGTACTTTATATACTGATTATGTTATTTTATTAATACTCTTATCCACATCTGCTGAATGTTTACACAGAAAAAAATAAATACTCTGATAATTGTTGTTGAAAAATATTGTTCCAAGGTAGCTTTTGCACCATTTATTTTGTCTATTACTCCAAAGGGAGGTGCAGAAAAATCAATGTTCAGTCCTTCTGCATCTTGTTAAGAGTTTGAAGACCAAGCCTGGATCTGGCGAGGCATTGTCTTGAATGTGAATTACCTAGCTAATGACTCTTTAAGAAGTCTATTGTATACACTCCACCTTGTCACATTCACTGCATTTGCAGCCTTTGATGGCTTACGAATGTTATCTTGAAGAGTGCTTGAGATTTCAAGATTTTAAAAGCAAAATGTGGTTTTATGTCACCAACGAGTGAAAGGATGCAATGGAAGATGCTTGTACGAGCGTTCCAGTTGTCACTATCATTTCCAGCCTGCCACACGCAGCCTTTGTGGTAGTTAAAATTGCCCCATGACCAGTTTTAAAATCACTGATCCCTGACACTTTCCAATTCGGAATGAAGAGTCAGTCCCGATAACAATCCCCCCGTGACATCTAACTAGTGCAGAAGTGAAGTAGTGCCACGAATGAGAAGCAATGAGCTGCTGTGGGCAGAGCTTTTGCAAATGTCTTTGATGCATAATAATCTTTCCAATACCACAAGCTTCTGTGGAAGAGCATTTTGTAGTTCGAATCTGAATACTGAACAGGCAGTTTGGCCTTTTTAATTGTGGTGATATATCTGAATTTAGAAGCAGCGGTGCACGCCTTATTCATTTGGTGCCTTGGTACCCTAGAGCCACTTGAGTGTTTCATTAAATAAATCAGCGGAGCGGGATTCCTGTAGCCTCAGTTAATAAAGGAAAAGTGTAACATTGTCAGCTTTAAGATTTCAATGAATATATTTTACATATTGAACAAGCCATACAAAGACACATGTTTATGGCAAACGCTGTGGAAAACTTGACATTTCCACACTCTGACAGTTTCTGCCATGAAAGACAGTTTCCCTTTATAAATGAGCTCAAAAGGTGGTCATAATTGTCAGAGTACTGTCCATCTGGATCAACTAATGATTCCCTGCTTTGTGCGGTGCAAATTTGTCATGGCACTTGGCCACTACCAAGACATTCCTTGTTAAATTTTTTTAAAAAAAGTAGCAGCTGTATGCAAATTGACTCACATTTGGCTTTTGACCACTGGAAAACGGTATAATATAACAATTTACTCATGCCCACATGGAAAGAGCCTATATAAACATTTAAGTTATAATATAGGTTTTGATATAGGTTTTTAATTAATGTGACATAAAAAATGTCTGTTTTCCTATGTTATATGTATATATATATATATATATATATATATATATATATATATATATATATATATATATATATATATATATTTATTTTTATTTTATTTTTTTTTTTTTAACCCTCGCCTTGTTATCTGTTTATCCCTGCCTGCTTCCAGCCATCTGACTTCTTACCTGTTACTTTGACTATGTTTATGGATTGCCTGTATACATCTGTTTGCCCATTACTTACCTGACCTTGCTATTAAATCTGCATGTGGATCCGCACCTCTGTTGTCAGTGTCACTTTCCATGGTTACAGAAGACTTGGTCACAAACATGGATCCAGCAGGACGCCTCGTCAGACTGAGGCAAGGTACAAATTCCCTCAAGGACCATATAAATTGCTTTCTGGACATTGGCAATGACACCACTCTCCTGGACTGAAGTCTTTTCAGCAAGCCCTGGATGTGGCTTTGTGGGCCATTGGTTCATCCTCCACCGTAAGTGAGGTGGTGGACACCCCTAAATATTTTTTTTTTTGGGGGGGGTCTCCTGAACCCAAGCCTCCCGACCCACAGGGGTTGAATGAACTGCCAGTGCATCTTGATCTTAAGCCTCCTGACCCACTGTGGTTGAATACACTGCCAGTGACTCCTGACCCACCAGGGTTTAATGAGCTGCCAGTACTTCCTGAACCTAGGCCTCCTGACCCACTGTGGGTGTATGACAAGTCTATGCCTGGTGAACCAAAGTCTCCAGACATATCTCAGCTCCACGCTCCAGGCCCTCCGCGGCCTTCACTCTCCAGGCCTTCTGCAGCTCCACGCTACAGGCCCTTCGCAGCTCCATTCTCCAGGCCCTCCGCAGCTCCACACTCCAGGCCCTCCACAGCTCCCCGCTCCAGGTCTTCCGCAGCTCCATGCTCCAGGTCCTCCGCAGCTCCATGCTCCAGGTACTCCTCTGCTACATGGGCCTGGCCCTCCATCCCTCCCTCCGTCTCCACTCCACCTCCCGCCTGAACTGTATTAGGAGGGTCTGGAAGCCGCTCTTTAGAAAGGGGGGGGGGGGGAAGGGGGGGGCTCTGTCGTAACTTTATAGATCGCTGGAATACACTCACAATCACTTATGGGCTACAAATCCGCCATTGATGGACTTCAAGTTCATACATGCACTCCGCTCACACAGATGCTCCTCATTCTGACGGATTACACACGTTACCGGAGGATTGTCAAGGACTGATTACACACATTATTTAAGCAGCACATACACTCACTCCAGGGGCCGAGTCTTGTTTACACTTAGTGACATTATAACGCGTTTACTTTGTCTTGTTTTTCCGTGTTTTTACCCTCGCCTTGTTATCTGTTTATCCCTGCCTGCTGCCAGCCATCTGACCACTTACAGTACCTGTTACTTTGACTATGTTTATGGATTACCTGTATACATCTGTTTCCCCCTGCCATGACCACTGCTTACCTGACCTTGCTATTAAACCTGCATGTGAATCCGCACCTCTGTTGTCAATGTCACTTCCCATATATATATATATATATATATATATATATATATATATATATATATATATATATATATTATGTATGTATGCATATATGTTTACCTATATATTAGTAAAATTCAAGAAAATTCAAGAAAAAAATATGGTACAAGAACAAAAATTAACAAAAAAAATTAATAAACCAAAAAAAACGACAAACCATTTTGTTATACATTTCCTTCTTATCCACTATCTTCAAACAAGAAATAATTGACATTGTAAATGTTTCAGAAAAATGTGACATCATAGATTTCCATCTTCTCTCACTTATTTGCCATTGTTAAATTTCCTAACATGATGTCACGGATTGGTCAGGCTCTCACGATCCCCACTCACGAAGATCACCATCACCTGACTTCTAATGAGCACACAGCTGCATCACATTCACGAGCACCAGATAAAAGCACAGCACTCCAGTCGCTCATGGTCCGGGCTCGTCTCGACGAAAGCGGACAACTGAGCGACCACTCAGCGTAGTCATCCTCTGCTAAACAAACGATTTACTTACCTGTTCTCTTTGTATTCCTCCCTAGTCTTCCTGGTCCTCCCGTATCGTCCTGTCTTCCAGTCCTTCCAAGTCTGTGTCATCCTCTGTCAGCTGTATCTGGTGTGTGCTGTCCATCCTCGTGTATTCCTGTTACCCAGCCACGGAGGAGAAGACCCCAACATCATTCCTGATCCTCCTGGCTATCCTTCATGTGCTCCTTGTTGTCATTCAATAAACACCCTAACGTTTCCTTACCTCTGTCTCCTGTCCGCTTCATAACAGAAGCCCGGACCCATAACGACGACAACATGAGCACCCCCGATCACTTTCAAGAGCTGGTGGACCAGTTGAAGCGGATTCTACAGCCACCAGCTCCACTTTCCAACGCACCACCAGCACCGAGCACTTCCGCCTCCACAGTTTCTTCTTCGGCCCTTCCTTCCAGTCCCATGGCCCGACCAGCGCCCTACTCAGGCGGAGCGGGGGAGTGCAATGGTTTTCTGTTACAATGTTCCCTCATATTCGAAATGCAACCTTCTCTATATCCCACAGATAAGTCAAAGATCGCCTACATCGTATCTCTACTCTCTGGACCTGCACTTAAATGGGCTGAGACGATCTGGAACCAAGCCGGGCCGGTCATGAATTCCATCACTACCTTCACGGAGTATTTCAAAGAGGTGTTTGGACGTTCTGATGGGGAAGTAGCCGCTGGAGAGCAGCTGTATCATCTAAAGCAAGGTACTCTATCTACACAGGAATATGCTCTCCGGTTTCGCACTCTAGCAGCTGCAAGTGGATGGAATGAGAGATCGTTGTTGACCACGTACCGGCTCGGCTTGGAACCCACTCTCCGAATCCAACTGGCCACATTAGATGATACAATGGGTCTGGAGAGATTCATCCAACATTCTCTCCGATGTTCCGATCGTCTTCGTTCCTATCAACAGGACACCATCACCCCCTCGTCTGCACTCCTCCAATCGCCTGAGTCAACAGCCTCTCCAGAACCAGAACCCATGATAATAGAGTCTGGAAGACTGACATCAGCGGAACGACAGAGGAGGCTGACCCGGGGTCTGTGTCTATACTGCGGTGTCAGTGGACACACCCGTATGGAGTGTCCCCTTCGTCCCATTCGGACTTCAGTGAGTGTATTCAGTACGAATATTGAACAATGTAAACCACTTACTACCACCGTACAAATAACTACTGCCTCTATTTCTCTCCTTGTCACAGCCCTCATCGACTCCGGGTCAGCAGGGAACTTCATCTCCCAATCCCTCTGTCGTCAACTCCACCTCCGTACTGAGGCGTCCTCGCATATATACCAGATACAACCGATAACCCAGTGCACTCGATCTTCGACCCGTATCCATCGACAATGCGAAGACATCCTTCTTCAAGTGGGGGTGTTACATCAAGAGAGGATTCAATTTCTGGTTCTGGAGGGTGCAAATATGGACATCATTCTAGGGCGCCCGTGGCTGGTGAAGCACGATCCCATCATCTCTTGGGGCACAGGAGAGATAAAGAAATGGGGATCTGGATGTACACCTGCCTGTTTTCCAAATCTCCCTCTTCAAGGTCGGAACCCCATTTCTTTGTTTGCAACATCGGTCGAGAGCCCTCCTGAGAAGCAGTCTATCCACATTCCTAAGGAGTACAGCTCCTTTCATGATGTCTTCTGCCCCAAGAGAGCTTCCCAGCTACCGCCGCATCGGCCATGGGACTGCGCGATCGACCTAGTTCCAGATGCCCAGTTGCCAAGAGGTAGGATCTACCCGCTCTCGCTTCCAGAGAATCAGGCAATGGAAGATTACATAAGGGAGGCTCTGAGTCAGGGGTACATACGTCACTCAAAATCACCAGCCGCCTCAAGCTTCTTCTTTGTGGCCAAGAAGGACGGAGGGCTGCGTCCATGCATCGACTACAGGGTCCTAAATAACGGTACAGTAAAATACCGATATCCCCTTCCTCTGGTACCAGCCGCTTTGGAACAGCTCCGAGAAGCTAAAGTCTTCACTAAATTGGACCTCCGCAGCGCGTATAATCTGATAAGAATACGTGAGGGGGACCAATGGAAGACAGCATTCGTGACCCCTACTGGCCACTATGAATATGAGGTCATGCCTTACGGTCTGGTCAACGCCCCCTCCGTATTCCAAAACTTCATTCATGAAGTCCTCCGGGAGTTTCTTCACCACTGTGTAATAGTGTACATAGATGACATCCTCATTTACTCCCGGAGTGAGGCCGAACATCGCCAACACGTTGCGGAGGTCCTACACACATTGAGAGAACATCACCTCTACCTCAAAGCGGAGAAATGCTCATTCCACCAGAAGTCGATTCATTTCCTGGGATACATCATTGACCAAACCGGTATACGTATGGATGGGAAGAAAATTGAGGCTGTTCTATCCTGGTCAGAACCCACTTCCATTAAGGAGCTCCAGAGGTTTCTTGGGTTTGCTAACTTTTATAGACGATTTATCAAGGACTACAGCAGGATTACATCACCTCTCACTAATCTCCTCAAGGGTAAACCCAAAGGACTGGAGTGGACCAAAGAAGCAGCCGCAGCCTTCCGCCTTCTTAAGAAGGAGTTCACAAGGGCCCCACTCCTGACTCATCCTGACCCAAATCTTCCTTTCGTGGTGGAAGTGGACGCATCCACCACCGGCGTCGGGGCAGTATTATCTCAACATCATGATACACCGCCCCGACTGCATCCCTGTGCCTATTTCTCTCGGAAGTTGAGCCCGGCGGAGCAGAATTACAGCATAGGAGACAGGGAGCTTCTAGCAATCAAGCTAGCCTTGGAGGAGTGGCGTCACTGGTTGGAGGGAGCCAAACATCCGTTCCAGGTGATCACAGATCACAAAAACCTCCAGTACATCAAAGAGGCCAAGAGACTATGTCCACGTCAAGCCAGATGGTCACTTTTCTTCTCACGTTTTGATTTCTCCATTTCCTATCGTCCAGGACCCAAGAATCTAAGAGCAGACGCTCTCTCTCGTTTACACGAGCATCACGATCATGAAGAACTCCCAACGAAGATTCTTCCCGAACACATCTCCATTTGTCCGATCACCTGGAACGCTCCTCCAGTCGTTGCCACTCCGGAAGCTCCTGCTCCGCCGGGATGCCCTCCTCATCGGCAGTTCATACCACCTGAACACCGGGTAGATCTGATCCACTCCTTACATACCTCGCTAGGCACTGGACATCCAGGGATCAACAATACTCTCTCGCTAGTATCCCAACGATTCTGGTGGCCAAACATGGCAAGGGATGTGAGGCAATATGTTCAGGGCTGTAAGGACTGTGCCCAATCCAAGAGCCCACGTCATCTACCCGCTGGAAAGCTCCATCCCTTGCCGATTCCGAACCGTCCCTGGTCACACCTAGGAGTGGACTTTATCACTGACCTCCCTTCGTCAGAAGGTAATACCTGTATTCTAGTCATAGTAGATAGATTCTCAAAGTTTGTCAAACTAATCCCTCTGAAAGGTCTTCCCACAGCCTTTGAAACTGCCGACAATATCTTTAATCAAGTCTTCAGGTCATTTGGTATTCCAGAAGATATTGTGTCGGACAGAGGTCCACAGTTCATCTCACGTCTATGGAAAGCCTTCTTCAAGCTCCTAGGTGTGGCCGTCAGCCTCTCTTCTGGATATCATCCCCAAACCAACGGGCAGACAGAGAGGAAGATTCAGGAGGTGGGACGGTTCCTGAGGACCTTCTGCAGTGGTCACCAGAACTCCTGGAGCCAGTATTTGGGCTGGGCAGAATATGCCCAAAATTCACTGCGGCAACCCTCCACCGGACTCACGCCATTCCAGTGCGTCCTGGGCTTCCAACCACCGCTCTTTCCCTGGGATGGCGAACCATCTGATGTCCCCGCAGTGGATCACTGGTTCCGGGAGAGCGAGAGAGTCTGGGACGAGGCTCATCAACATCTGCAGAGGGCAGTCCGTCGAAGCAAGGTAACCGCCGATAGGAGAAGGTCTGAAGAACCCAGATACACACCCGGACAAAAGGTGTGGCTATCCACCCGGGACATACGCATGCGACTGCCCTCTCGCAAGTTAAGTCCCCGATTTGTTGGTCCCTTCACCATCGTGGAACAGGTTAACCCCGTCACCTACAAACTACAATTACCCTCTCACTACCGTATTCACCCTACATTCCACGTATCACTCCTGAAACCCTATCACGATCCTGTTCTTCCCTCCACAGAGCCTGACCACGAAGAGGAACCCCCTCCTCCACTGCTCCTAGAAGAAGGAGCCGTCTACGCAGTGAAGGAGATCTTGCGTTCCCGACGTCGTGGTGGCCAGTTGGAGTACCTGGTGGACTGGGAAGGGTACGGCCCCGAAGAAAGGACATGGGTTCCCAGAGCTGATATTCTCGATCCTAGTCTCATGGTGGAGTTTCATGAGAGCCACCCTGAGTTCCCAGCGCCTAGAGGCAGAGGGAGACCACCACGGCGTCGGAGGTGTCGGCCCTCAGGAGCGGGCCCTGGGGAGGGGGGTACTGTCACGGATTGGTCAGGCTCTCACGATCCCCACTCACGAAGATCACCATCACCTGACTTCTAATGAGCACACAGCTGCATCACATTCACGAGCACCAGATAAAAGCACAGCACTCCAGTCGCTCATGGTCCGGGCTCGTCTCGACGAAAGCGGACAACTGAGCGACCACTCAGCGTAGTCATCCTCTGCTAAACAAACGATTTACTTACCTGTTCTCTTTGTATTCCTCCCTAGTCTTCCTGGTCCTCCCGTATCGTCCTGTCTTCCAGTCCTTCCAAGTCTGTGTCATCCTCTGTCAGCTGTATCTGGTGTGTGCTGTCCATCCTCGTGTATTCCTGTTACCCAGCCACGGAGGAGAAGACCCCAACATCATTCCTGATCCTCCTGGCTATCCTTCATGTGCTCCTTGTTGTCATTCAATAAACACCCTAACGTTTCCTTACCTCTGTCTCCTGTCCGCTTCATAACACATGACAATTACATGTCATACCAATTTCAAGTGTTTGCACATACATACGTTTTTTTTTGCATTTATTTTAGTTAGTTCTTAGTTATTGCATTAAAAACAGTAAAAAAGTGAGCTAGGCATCATGTATGACAGTTGCCAAAGTGAGATATGAGCTGTATTGGAGACATATCTTGTATGTACATATAGAGCTTATATGTGGATCTAAATAAAATTAAGAAGTGGGTTTCCCATTTTTTTAACTGCCATCTTCGGCATATGTATCGTATAGACATGTGCTGATATTTAATAATTAAATATCCCATGATGAATAGGCTCAATATTGATACTATGCGCACTACAATATTATTACTGCAGTACTGGTTTTTAAGAATATTTATATTATGTTTGCAGTGCTGTTTGCATTTGCAAACTTATGGTTATCTTAAAACCTTTTCACATGTTAATCTGGCCTAAGATAAAACTACACAAGCTTTTATTAATCATAGATTATGTTAATTTCTTAGTTAATGCCCAAGCATTGAAATTGTAGTTGCGATCTGATTATTTATTGTACATTTTTATTAAATGGAGTTAATAACTAATACAATTCAGTATTATTTTTAACTAATTATGTATTAGTAACAAATAAGAAATCTGACTTTTCCATTAAATAACATTTACTATGAGATTTGGTGTAAAGTGTTACCTGTTGTACTAAATAATCCTTTGGAAATTTAATTTGATTGAAATATGTTTACTTTTATCATTGTATATGCAATAAATATACGTTATTGCTGTTTTTGCAGCTTAGGCCAAAATTGTGATAATACCAATTTTACAAAAGAATTTTACAAGAAAATGTAATACTGACATAAGCCTAGGATCAAGTACTGCTTAACTCAACATATTTTACTATTAAAAGTGTTGTAATTTGGCTCCAATTCTCAGCTGAAAATTGATGGAGTTTCCAGAACATTCCATTAGCATGTTCTTCGTCTACTATAGGAACAGATACACAATGAAATAAAAGTGTAGAATAAAAATAGAAAATAAAAAAAAGAAACCTGAAATTGCATGCTTGAAACAAGCCCTTTAGAATTTTGTATTGAAAGTTGACATTTAACATTCATTGATATCCTTTCTGACAATTTTCGCCATCAAAGACCTTTTTAGTTCTCAGTCATAAATCAGATCAAAATGTGCTGTAATTGTCAAAGTATAGCCCTTTTTACACTTAGTACAGTCAATGTTTGTCATCTGACCACCACTGAGGTTTCCAGCAGATTTGTTATGCCACCATTGCATGACAGACACTTCGTCCAAGCAAGCAGATACAAAATGGTATTTAAAAAAAAACACTGACAGATAAACAAGCCTAAGAGTTTGGTAAACACTATTGACATTTCACCACCCATAGATGTGCTTTCTGACAAATTCTACCTTGGAAGTCAGTTTTTATTTATTTATTTATTTTTTTGTGTGTGTTTTTTCTCCCATCATAAATGAACTCAGAAAGGGGTCATTATTGTCAGAGTACAGCACTTTTGCATCATCTTATGGTTCCATCCTTTGCACATTGGACACTTGTTATGTCCACCATTTCATGTCACAACAAGTTTCCCCTTCTACCATTGATTCTAGAAACAGGTACAAAATTATATAAATGGGTAAAATAAAAATGACAAATAACAGCCACATAAGCAGGAGTGTTATAAATAAAATCTTGGACCTTTAACAGCCCCTAGAAGTGATTTCTGACAAGTTCCACGAAGAAAACTCACATTTCCCCCTCTCTGCTTTCAGTTCACCCATAAATGAGCTCAAAAGGGGGTCATATTTGTCAGAGTATAACCCCGTTGGCTCATCTTTTGATTTCATGCTTTGTTCTGTGAAAATTTGTTATGGCACTCGACCACTGCAGAGTATTCCAGCACATTCCTTTATGCCACCATTTCCTTTTTGGGATTTTGGCTTGTGTGTGGCAATTTAGCAGTGGTTTAATTGATTTACAAAAAAAAATGTAAAAAAAAATCATGGTGAAATTCTTACACGTTGAAAAACAGATATAGTTTCTTGCTCTGAAGATAAATAAATGCTACATGAATTTGATATGTATTTTTGCTGCATGTGTGACATTCACCATATAAAAGATTATATGGGTAAAAAAAGGGCAATGTGGAATATCTGATGGTATCATGACAGCTTAAGTCAAGTGGGCTGTGAAAGACTGCCATCTCTAAGAATCTTCCCCCACTGGTAATCTCCCCATCTCGTCAGATTCTGCTGAAGCCTCTTCATCCTTTTGTCATTCAGTATTACTTAAAACAGAATGAAATTTCCTTCATTTTTATCCAGACTGACACAAAGGCATGGTCCTCTTCTTTTTTTTTTCTTGCTTTTGCATACATTTTCAAAATGGCAAAACTGACAAAGGGAGGCCGTGCTAAACTGAAAGCGAACAACCTCCTTATGAACCTTCTTAACAAACACTATCGCTGCATGCTCCCTAGACAGATAATCTAGTTTTGTCCCACTTATTTAGTCTGGCGTAAACAAATTGGTCAGCAAGGCAGGAAATCACAGATTGATGTGGGTACATGAAAGGATTGTGAAGATATTCTTTAAGATTTATTTAAATAAGCTTGAATGCTATTATTATATAGTTGAATATAACTGATATGTTAACATCAATTTTGTCAAGTACAAATAGCTTTTAATCCATGCTATTCCCACAGTCCCTTAAACATGAATTTCTATTTATCCTCCTACATACAGACAGTGGCGGTTCTAGTTTAAATGACACCCTGGGTGAACCACTCCATATCTACCCCCCTACCCCCACCCCCCAACCAAAAAAAAAAAACTAGTACCATATGCAAACTATGTGGTTGAGTTTTAATAACTGCCATCGGAACACATTATTAATGATCTCAAACAAACAATTCAGACAGCATATAAACAAACTAAAATGTAACTAATATTTTACTACATCTGGAACTTTCTTGCCTTTCATACCTTCATATAGCCCATTAAAGTAACCCCCAGTGTCGTTACTAGACAACGCCCCACTACCCAAAAACATATATTTTAATTATTTAGTATAAATAAATATAAATCTGATTATTATTATTATTATTAATAATAAATAAATAAATAAATAACAGAAGTTAGTGGAGTGCGAGGCTAAGATCTCTTAAGAAATCTTTGGCAGGAATTTTATAGACAATTCTATAGATTACAAAAATTTGTTTTATGTTTTATTTAATTTTCATGCTTAGTCAAAATAAGATCATGATCATATTATAACTTTAGTTTTATCGACTTGCAAAGCTCTGCGTGCCAATACCTCTGCATAAAAGTTACTCCAGTTTCATATCGCGTAAAGCCTGGTTTATACTTCTGCGTCGAGTCATCGGCATGACCCACGGCGCATGCAATGCTGTGCATTCACTTCTGCGCGCGGTTTCTGTTGCTCTGCAATAACACTTCCGAAAAGCTAGTTGGCAGTGTGGTGTTTATGTTCCTCTATGTCGAGTTTCTTCGCTTGTGTTTTGTTTTTATGAACGCTTCCTAATGTTTAAGTGGTTCAAACTCATTTTGAGGCAGGAACCGACGGACGTGCAACAACTTTAACCATAAGGTAAACACAAAACAAAACTTTCCACCCGGAGCTCCTTCACGGGACTCATTTTGAGGCAGGAACCGGCGAACATGCAACAACTTTAACCATAACGTAAACACAAAACAAAACTTTCCATGCGGAGCTCCTTCACGGGACTCCACATGTAAACAATCTTTCCATCGGGCTCGTGCGGCTCTCGATCCCACCCACACTCGTCAACGCAACCAAGCCGACCAATCACAGAGCTTGCGCTACCACCTTGCAAAGGTGCGCGTCAGCGATGCTGGCGGCCACGGCGAGGGCTATGCGTCCATGCGCAGGCCGCGCCGTAGCATACGCGTGTGCTTGACGCAGAAGTATAAATCAGCCTTAAGTGGTGTGTATTTTATCGGAGTGCATGTAAACCACTGGTATTCACACCAGGAGCAGAGCAGCGTGTGTAAGGTGCGCGGGAATGGTTTTATGCGCGCATGCGTCAATTTTCTTTCACCAGCATTGTTTCGGCAAATGTGAATGGCCCCTGAAGTCTTTATTCTGGGATTACCACTTTAAATTAATACACTAGCATAAAGTAAAGTGTATCTCAAAGCTTACTGCAGCTCGTTTTATTTTTATTTATTTATTTATTTATTTTTGCACAGTCTCCCCGATGCCGCCTTGGGCGAGCGCCTATATTGCCCAAGCCTAAATCCGCCACTGCATATAGATGATCCTTAAAGCGCACATATGATAGTTCTGAAAATGTGAATATATTGTCTGGCTTCCATAAAACTTAATCGTTTGCATGAACACAAAATATGGCACAAAAAATGTTTACAAACAATAGATGCATAAACAAGTCACTAAGAGTTTTATAATGTGTTTTTCGCTTCACATCACTCACAATATTTATTCATATGGAGATTGGTATTCAATATTCATGCAAAGCTCTTGGAGAATCTTTGAGAGGGCTTCATACATGTGACCCCTTTCTGCAGGTCTGAATTCTCACAGCAAGCATCTAAATAATTGGAATTCTGTTTGTTGGTAAAAAATGATATTCGCTTAATTTCCCAGAAGTCATTGTATGCTCATATCTAGTGTGTAAAATCAAATTGAATTATGTAGGGCTTCAAAAAATTCCTGTTTTAAAAACATAGTTTGCATTCTCAGTCAACAAAATGCTTTCATAGGCTGCATTCATTCATTGAAAAAAATACTTCAATCAATCAATCAATCAATCAATCAATCAATCAATCAATCAATCAATCAATCAATCAATCAATTATTATTATTCGAAATATGGTTTATTCCACCATAAAGTTGCATATTTCTGCTACTAAATAGTAAACATGTACAAATCAATTTATAATAGCGAGATGGAAAGATTTTTTCCTTTTTTGTCATTCTTCTACATCAGCTTCCATCAAAAAGTAATGCATTTCTAACATTAAACAGAAAAGTACTTCTTCAAACGACGCAGAACTATGCTTCATGCTGCCATTCTAATGGAGAATTTTACTTGAAACTTTTCAAAAAAAAAAGGAGAGAGAGAGAGAGAGAGAGAGAGAGAGAGAGAGGAAAAAAAGGCATGAAAGTGAAAGCTGTTTTGCTTCACAGGCTGCTGCTCTCGTGGGTTTACTGAGGCATACGCATGCTGCTTTTTTGTCCGCTGAAATCTTGCGTGGGCCTCCATCATTATAGTTGACATGTGATGTGATGTAAAACAAGCAAATAATTTGCACCACTGTCTCTAGTTCGCAGAGAATCTGAGATTAAAGCGCATCCAGCTGGTGGATTCAGGAAAGCAACTTTCTTAATTGTTTGATTCTTAGAGAAGTGGGTCTTCTGGCTCAAGCTCAGAGTGTGTGCTTGCGGGTGTCTGTGTGTGTTTGGGTCTGGAGGTGGAGGGGTGGCGGAGGAGGTTACTCTAAGGTGAAGAAACATACTAACAACAGATGGCATGTGAGATTTGTACATTTGACTCCCTTGATCTCGAGTCTAAAAGTTTGATTGGCTCATTATTTACTGTGCAGATTTTGTCAACTGTTCTCACTGCAGAGATGATCAAATAAGCTTTCTTGAATCTTTTATTGCATTTCGCTCATTATTGCCGCATAGCCACAATCTTAAAAAGGGACAAAACAAATCATAGGCAGTCCACAGGCTGCATTAGGAACATTTTCAACATTAGAGGGAGGGAAAGAAACTGTATGCTAGATGTTAAATGTTGTTGTGTGCCATAAACTCCATGAACTTTGCAAAAATTGAAACGACAGTGAGGACAACAAATGTTTTGTTATTTTAAATATATTTTAAACAAGTTTTACAAGTAAATATATAGTTTAACTTCATGTTTTTAGTCAGTTTCATTAATATTAGCTAAAAAATGACAAACTACAGTTCACTTTTAAAAGTACTCTATAAACTGTTAATGTTTATTTACTTCTACTTATCCAGATACATAAAACAAAATAGACAAAACCAAGATAAAATCCTTGGATCTTTCAAAAGATTTGGTTAACATTAAATATATTTCAAAGAGTATTTATGTAATCAGTGTAAATAAATTGAAGTCTTCAGTCAGTTTTATTGGGGGTTTAAATAAAATTGAATTGCTCGTTATTAAATGGCATCACTCGCACTTTTTTTCATGAGACATGGCCTTGTGGACTTTTACAAGGACAGTTCCTTTGGAGTAATCTATATGAGGTGCTTTGCTCAAGGACATGGTGACTTGTCCTTGCAGGTCTCAAGTCAAGACACCTGATTCGATGACGCAAATTCTTTCCAGGTACCCACTCAACCCTGAGCCCAACCATAACACTGCTACAATGCATTGCCATCATTTGAACTGAAGAAGTCACTGACCTATTAGACAAATGATTAGACAAAACCAAAACTGGCCCCAGCCAAAAAAGTCTACTTTGATTAGTCTGAAATGATTGGCAAACAATAAAACATATTCGATACAATTTTAAAACCTGAAAGAGAATGATAACCAGATCCTGGGCTGTTTTAATAATGGCTGGATAAAATGTCAATAGACATTAGGTAATTTCATCACGAATGCTTTTATTAAATTTGTGTAAAAGGCACTCTGGTTTCAATGCCAAGATTTTATATGAACAAAAGTCCTTGGGGAAAACAGGATAATCTCATTTCTAGCTTCATGTGTTAAGATCTTGCCTTTAGTGTTTCAAAGACCGCCAATGACGTCGGTGTTTGTTAAGTTTGTCTTTTAACTTCCATTACATTAGTCGCAGCTGAATAAAGACCTGTTTTATGCAAATAAAACCATGACTCATACCAGATATAAGAGTACATAAATAATGATTATGATTTAACTTCAACTATACATACTATAATATGTTATGCTTAGATATGGTGGTACAAAAGATTGTTCTGTATTTTTTTTTTTTTTTTTTTTTTTTTTTAGTTCTTAGCCATAACCAATATGCTGGGAGGGAAAAAAAAAACTAATATGAATGATTTTGGTCAATTTTCACATATTTGTTGTTTTGTAAGATTATTTTTTCTACATACATTATTATTATTATTATTATTATTATTATTATTATTGTTATTATTATTATTATTATTATTATTATTATTATTATTAATATTATTATTATTATTATTATTATTATTATTGTTATTGTTGTTGTTATTATTATTATTATTATTATTATTATTATTATTATTATTATTATTGTTGTTGTTGTTGTTGTTGTTGTTGTTGTTATTATTATTATTATTATTATTATTATTATTATTATTATTATTATTATTATTATTATTATTAATAAGGCTGACAATAAAAAAAGCTTGGTCACATTATTTTGATTGTCCGTTTGTTTAATTTAAGTTACATTGCATCTACATGCCAACTGATTCTCGTTAGATTATAAGTAGACTGTTAGGTTGGGCTAACATTAGGTAAGTTTAGGGTAAGTGAGTGTAAGTTAACATGTATTCGCAAAAGCTTGTTTAAAGCTCTTTAAGGAAACCTTTCCTCCAAAAATGCATAAGAAATACTGCAAAATCAAATTAGACGATAAAAAAAAATGACACATCTGACACAATAAACAATGTTGTGCATTACATGTTCATATATGTGTATATATGCCCAAAACAATGTTGACTTGGTTATTGAGAAGCTTTAATTAGGTTCCTTGGATTCTTCCAGTGTGTTTACCACATCCCCAACTGCACTAAACCATAATATCAAATGTCACCGGGGATCCTATTAAACATTTAAGTTGCAATAAATTGTGTGCAGTGAAGAACACATTGTGTCCAAATGGTAGCGGCTTGTTTTAATGCCCATCAGGGATACATGCACTTCTGCTCCCACTGGTCCACTATCCCCTATATCTGTATGAGAAGTTAATAAAAGATCTAGACCTAATTAGGGGTGAGCATTGGAGCACATATCTGTATCTGTATTAGCATCAAAAGCTTTTGCACATGCATGTGAATTCAGACAAAATCTGAAGGTGAGCGAATTCTAAACCATTGTATGTTTATTGTGTTCCCGGTTTTTCAATTTTTTAAATATGTCTTGTATGATAGAGTTTTTAAATACATTTTATTGGAAAAACACAATCAAATTATTAATGCACAGACAGGCTGATATAGAGTCATGGCACCTGGCTAAAAGCCCCCAAAAGCCCAAAATTGACCATTTAACAGCTGTGCTTAAGCCTCGTTCATTATTTTAAAGTACACTGAACTTTTAAAGTTACACTGAAAAAAAATATTCAAAAATGATTCCTTGGATTTACAATTTTTTTTTTTTTTTTTATGTTAAGGGGTTGTAAACAATTTATTTGGACTGAATTTAAACAAACAAATTAAGTTGAACATTATTAAATGTAATTTGTTTGTTTAAATTCAACACAGATAAATTGTTTGCAACAGTTTTGCAGACATAATTTTTTCAGTGTATAAATGAATGCTGTGGGGTGAGAAAACCCCCCTGTAAAGTAATGGCTGTTAAAATACAGAAATCTACCCTAAAATAATGGATATTAAATCACAGAAATTTCCTTAAATTTCCAGTAAATTTCTGTAATTTAACATCTGTCATATTTTATGATAAATTTCTGTAATTTAACGGATGCTATTATATTATGTTATATTATATTATATTATATTATATTATATTATATTAATTATATTATATTATATTATATTATATTATATGCATTTTATATATAAATTTGCTCTGAAACTAAAAAATACATTTAAATATTCAGTTTTATATTGTGCTTATCCACTATAAAGACATGAACCAGAGCCAATGGTAGATTACAAAATAATTGGCCAAAGTAAGGCTGCTCATCATGTGAAAAAATTAGCACTGAGTGATGACCTGAAACTTACATCTTCAAAGTTCATTAATTTATTAAATTTCTTTTCGGCTTAGTTGCAAAGCAGAATGAACCGCCAACTTATCAGCACATGTTTTATGCAGCTGATACCCTTCCAGCCGCAACCCAACACTGGGAAACACCCACACACTCTTACACACATTCACTGCGGCCATTTTAACTTATTCAATTCCCATATACCACATGTCTTTGGACTGTGGGGGAAACCGGAGCACCACGCAAACACAGGGAGGACATGCAAACTCCACACAGAAATGACAACTGACCCAGCTGGGGCTCGAACCAGCGACCTTCTTGCTGTGAGGTGATCGTTCTACCTACTGCGCCTATATTATATTATATTATATTATATTTAAATTTGCTAACTAAAAAACTAAAAAATATGTTAGAGTTTCAATTTTATATTATGCTTAACCACCAGAGAGAAATGTATCTGAGCCAGTGGTAGATTCCAAAATAACTGGGCAAGGTAAGGTTGCTCATCATGTGAAAAAAAATGAGCACTGTTGACTGTTGTCCTGGAGCACATCTTTAAAATTGTTGTAACAATAGTCAAATTAATTAAAAATAAATTAGCAACACTGTCGTTAAAATAATTTTTGGGATTATCTTTTTTTTACAGGTTTTATGCGAGAAAAAAATCCTGAAATCCTGCACTGGTGTGGACACTAATATAGTTGTTGTAGTTATATTTTTGGACACTTTTAGTGTGAATGGGATACATACTATTTATTAAAATAGTCTATTCTATTGGACATATTATAGAAATAATACCCTATTGGAAGCTTTATTTAAAATGTTTTAGTACATGTGGAAGCACATCAGATTTAGAAAATATGATTTACAAACAGTGCATTGATTTTATTAGTTTTCTTGTACTTTTATACTGTTTGTTCATAAAAGTTACTCAAACATCTAAGCATCAGAGGATTTGTTATTGAGATGTGTATGGACATTCATGACATTATTTATTGATTCATTTGACCATCTTTCATGTTCTATAAATACAAGCCATACCTGAACCTTGGGGACATCTGCTGCACGCCAGCCTGGTCTTAGTGAAGGAGAGATGCGATGCTGGATTTATGGCAGCAATGATAAGGCACAATAAGCATCAGTGCACCTCATCAAGCACTGCCAGTATGGCTCTGTGCTCATGCCCGTCCTCTTGGCCAGCCACTAGAAAGATGATGTTCTGGCAACGAGGAGACAGATCCTCCATCTCGGCTACCAATAAAATGTAGCATCAATTTGAAACCACATCAAATTAAAGCACTTCATTTATTTTCTCTACCGTCGTTGGCCCCCAGATACATATTTCGGGTTTCAAACCTCAAAGTAAATAGTCCTTCAAAATATAACAACATTGCAGCGGCACACCCAAGGAAAAAGTCAACAGGAAGACATGCTCCTGAAAATGGACCATAACTCTATTAGTATCTAACGGAACAGGAAATTAAACACATGAGAAATCTGTACCAATCAGCTGTCCTCTTGAATACGACTGAGTGCTATTCAGTCCAAATAGCTTGCCTTAATGTTGTACTACATGATCTAAGAACAGCTCCCATTCTATTACAATAAACTTTTGATTACAATGCTTTAAGTTGAATGTCTCATGAAACTTTTACTTTTATTCTTTTTTATAGACTTTTTTTACTCCAATTATGTTCATCAATACGTTTTTGTTTATGTGTGAGTGTAGTGCTAGCGGGGATAGCACTGAAGACACGAACAAAGATGAACAGTGTGAAGACAGAATATAGAGAGCAACAATGACAACTAGTTCTCTAGGGCTCCCACTCGTTTCTTGAGTGCTTTGTTTGCATGGCATGTTTCTATGGCAACACATTTTATGCTATGATGATCCTTGTCCAAGTGCCTTTAGCCTTAAGTTGTGTGACTGAAAGACGCTCGAAAACAATGTTGTTATGTTATATGTGTATTTCTTTAAGATTGTTTGTGCAATACATTTAATAATGCTCAAGTCTGACTAGAAAGTTTGAAAAAGTTTGCAAAAACAAAGCTTTTGTAATTTGGTCCAAATGGTCCAAAGTGTCAGTAAAGAGGTTTCCACTCAGTTAAAAACATTCAGTAAATGATGTTCTTTTAAACTCAGAATATCTTCTGAGGGACATTTTAGGGACTTGAATGAGTGACAAAATTCAAGAAATCACAGATTTGAAGTAGCCAACTTCCCTTCCCCTGGCACGCAATTATGCTGTTTTGGCCTTCATTTGCACAACCTGTTAAGGGCTTCAGTCACTTTGAACAGGTTGTCATCTTACAAAGGCTGTGACAGTAAATTTTGGCTGCCAGTTAAAGGCCCTGTTATACTTTAGACAAAGTACGCACACCCCGTCTCAAACCCTTCCCCTCACAGTGACATCACTAGATTTATTCATTAATTTTCTTTTTGGCTTAGTCCCTTTATTAATCTGGGGTCACCACAGCGGAATGAACCGCTAACTTATTCAGCATATGTTTTATGCAGCGGATGCCCTTCCAGCCACAATCAATCACTGGGAAACATCCATACACACTCATTCACACACATACACTACGGACAATTTAGCTTACCCAATTCACCTATAGCGCATGTCTTTGGACTTGTGGGGGAAAGCTAGCGAACGTGGGGAAAAAAGCAAACTTCACACAGAAATGCCAACTGACCAGCAAACCTTCTTGCTGTGAGGTGATTGTACTACCCACTGTGCCACCGTGTCACCCTCATCACTAAATCCTTTGAGTGCATTGTATCTGGCATTGCATCTCAGCTTGCATGTGCAAGTCTGCATTCAGATACTGTTGAAAAAAGTTTGGGTATCATTTTATGTTGATGGTCCCTTTAACACATTTTAATTTAACAAAGGCTCATTCTGAAAACGTAGCCCTGCATACATTTCTGGAGATCGTGAATTATATAGCCAGAAGTACATATGGCTGCATTTCATTTTTTCACTCTTACCAGCTGACCGTTTACCTCCGTATGGATGGCTTTCAGGCTGTTACCAGTTTGTCCCGTTAGCGCGCCATGTACGTTGGTGGACTTGAAACACAGAGAGGAGATGACCACAACGACCGGTTTCAAGTCCGGTAAAGAATAGTTCCTAAAATGAGGTAAGACAAACAGAATTCAAAAAATAAAATTGACAAGTAAATAACAGGGTGAGACTGTGGTAAAATGTGGTAAAAATCAGATGAGGGGTTTTCTTTTTCTGGATTGCTTTTTAAAACTGTCGGTAGGGTTTTGGGAAGTGGATAGGCGGGTCTTTTTAAAATACTATAGTGGGTCACACACTGGATGTGCCTCGCTATAGACAAGATTTGGTACTATGCAATGACAGTTCTTGTCAGTGGAGTAACGTAACAAATTACAAATACTCAAATTACTGTAATTGAGTAGTTTTTCTCAGAAATTGTAATTTACTAAGTAGTTTTAAGTGAAGTTTATTTATAAACTAATTTCGAGAGGATCATGTGCTTATGATTGCTTGCGGCTGGTCCCGCATCATTCAATTCAGGATTCATCAATCAGACGATTGCTAAGCCACTATAAATACCCTTGGTTCCATATAACGGCCATCATTGTTTTAAAGAATCCCCTCTTCCACCCTTACTCCTCCTCCTTTCCTGGACGGGTGGCACGATGGCCCAGTGGTTAGCACTGTTGCCTCAGAGCAAGAATGTCACAGGTTCTAGTCCTTACCAAGCCAGCCGACATTTCTGTGCGTAGTTTACACATTCTCCCCGTGCTCACGTGGGTTTCCCCCGGGTTCCCGGGTTTCCTTCCACCATCCAAAAACATGCAACTTAAGTTAATTGACTAATCCAAATCGGCACCATAGACATGCTGCTAGTAAGTAGTTATCTCTTAAGAGCAATCACCATCTGTTCATTAGTTACTACAGCAGGGGAGTTCTTGAGATCTACCTAAGCTCAAACTTCCCTCTTGCCTTGCAAAGAGGATGGGCCCTGAGCTCGAGGATCTCATGAGCTCAGGGCTCTCTCGCGGGACAACATGCCAAACAAGCTTTATAATCAATCATCAGTGTGAACTCTTGAAAAATGTGTACTTTTTTCCCTTGAGTACATATTTGGTGCTGTATTGGTACTTTTACTCCACTTCTTTCCTTCAACCTGCAGTCACTACTTTATTTTTTCTTCAGTCCTGTGATTCCTGTCCAATCACATAGAAGGTAAATTGCATCATAATGATCTACAAGACATGGGCGATTTGTAATTGCAGCAATTGGATTGACGTCAGAACTCAACATCAGGCCGATGTCAGTGTCCATCGTCCAACCTAAAATCAATCAAATATGAATATCTAATGATGTTACAGCTTGACGTTGTGTAAGCGTTACCACTTTGACGTCTATCAGACATAGACGTTATGAATAAATGTCAGTATTTGACGTCAACATGATGTTGGCTCGACATTGGATTTTGGTCGCTTTTTAACACAACCTAAAATTAACCAAACATCAACGTCATTTGATGTCAGCATTGGACATCAAAATAACGTTGTCTTTAGACACTGGCTAGACATTAAATTTTGGTCACCTGATGTCACAACCTAAAACTAATCTAATATTAACGTCTTATGACATTGTGTTGATGTTGTGTGCCTGCTGGGCAATAACTAAATGCACTACAGAATGTTACGTTTACACACACACATACAAATTAAATGTAAATGCATCAGCTTTTTGAAAGGTCTACTTTTTACTCATACTTTGAGTACTTTTATACTTTTGATCTACTTGCACTACATTTTTGGGCAAGTAATAGTACTTTTACCAAAG
The DNA here is from genome assembly GCF_903798145.1 of Danio aesculapii. Lineage (NCBI taxonomy): Eukaryota > Metazoa > Chordata > Actinopteri > Cypriniformes > Danionidae > Danio > Danio aesculapii. Next base: position 29,403,150 of record NC_079448.1, read on the forward strand.
TATGATTTTTCAGTACTCTTTCTATCACTGGTTGTTGTACAGTGTCTTGGTTGACCCCATCTCAGTCTTTAAAATCATGTGTGACTGATGGTACAGGTGCGGACACATCTATACTGTACAAGCACTTCTGCTTGACCCTTCAGTGTATTCATGTTCCTAATTGGTGTTGTTGTTTTGAATGTTGTTCTCCTGACTGACCTCATGGGTATGAGAATCAATGTTAAAGAAGGCAGAGTTCTAAAATACACCCACAATTGCCAATGGACCAATAGTAGCTCATAGGTGTCTAGGAGCCAAAATGTTTTGAACTGCTGAAACCAACTCATAAATAATTAAGTTTGGACCGGAAAAAAATTATATTTGGTGTGATAGTATTACATATGTTTTATACATAATATAGTTTTTTTATTTTGCTGTATTTATTTGTATAGTTTTATTTATACTCCATAAATCTAGAAATATATACTTTGGATAGTATAGTAAAGATTTATCTGAGCCCAGGTGCAGTCAAAGCATAGCACCCCTGGACCAGATGAGCATTAAGTGCTTTGCCGAAGGGCAAACTAACAGCGGTCACAGGAAGGGCCTAAAGCGTAATTTAAACCTGAATCATCCAGGGCACGGTATACAGCTGTTCCCACAGAGCCACCTGCCCCCATAGTACATGAGACCTGAAAACATATAAAAGTCGATTAACTGTAATGCCACTGACAGATGATTGACAAGGTGAGTTCAGTGTCCAGTGAGGAGGCCATCTTCATAGATAAAGCTCAGTCCCGTCTCCTGAACTCTCCTGTGAGCCCTGTGTTGACCTCTAAGCCACTGTGTTGCAGTGAATTTGTGATGTATTGCTATAAACCTCAGTAGAAGTCATAGTAGATTCACCTTCTCTCTCTAGTCATCTTTAACCTGGCTATTGCAAAGCATAGCCAAGAGGAAAATGTACAAAAAATGCATCAGTTTGTGATGATTTTTTATTTGACCTAAATAGTTCATGGCCCTGAATAAATCCATCTATTTTAATCAGTTTTTTGGAATGGTTGTCATGTAAACATTGACCATTTGTATGTGTCTCTGACTGCCCTTACTGACTGACACCTCTGTCTTTCCCAGCACAACATGGACAGCGTGTCCCCTGGACTTTTACACAATGCAACCTGAACATCTCTCACCTTTTATTTTTCTGAGAAGTTTTACAATAGTCTCAAAAGTTCAGTCTTCACTTTCTGTCTGGTCAATAGATGATATGTGGTCAGAGAACACAAGTCATGAACAGTGTACAACATACATTGGATCAAAAATATATGTTAAGTTGAAATAAACCAGGCTCTCTTAATGTTGCGAGACAGGTTTCATTGTTAGTTTATTTTTTAATGGTCACACTTTACTATAAGGTTGTATTCGGGTGCTTTCACATCTGTGATTCGGTTCATTTGGTCTAGACCAAGGGCAACAAATGATACATTGTAGCATTTTTCTGCCGTTTTTGGTTCCTTTACACATCACACCGATTGCTTTGGTCCGAATCAGTGGAAAAGAACCAAAATGCAGTCATGTGACAAAATCCACATCACTCATTGGCCAGATGTTATTGAACGCATTTCCTAAACTTCCAATGGAACTCCCGCAAGTAAACAAACCGGCAGACACAAAATGTCGCTTTTACTATGGAGGGGCCACTGTGCTGGCTGATTGTATCCCTGGTCAGAGTATACTATATAGTTTGATAAATCACTTTAGACAAACTATACATTTTGAGAATGAAGTGCGGCAGCAAAACAGTGTTTTAATGCATTGCAAACAGCAAAGGTGCATCGCATGTCACTTCAGGAGGAGGCGTGAATTAATTTAGCTTAACTGCCACATGGTCATCTTCTGGTAATATTACCAATGATCCATCAGCTCTCTTTGTTTAAAATTGTTGATAAAGCGCTGTCAACAATTATTTTTCCTCCACATCCCATAAAATGGGACAGCATATTGGACTACAGCAGCTGGATTAGTCTAAATAAGCGCAGTACTTTTTGCGGTTGGGTCTGTTTTAGTTCATCATGTTTAGAATCATGTTCTCACCACAAACTAACCGGTCCAGGGTTCGTTTGAAAGCATATCAAGACCACCTCTTCAAGGTCTCGGTGCATTTTTTTGGTTTGCTTTTGTTGCGCACTTGAGTGTGATTGCTACATTCACCCCTGCCCAAACAAACTGCACCAAGAGGGAAAACAAACTCTGGTGCGATTCAACCAAATTAAATAAGGCTGGTGTGAAAACACCCTAAAGCCCATTTACACCGGGGCACTTTTTGCTTGCATTTTCCATCGACGTTTAACGCCTCGTGACTAAATAACCAATGTGATCGTGCAAACCAACATGCAAAATGCCAGGCGTAAAAGTGTCATTTTAAAAAAAAAAAACTCATGTTCGTTTTTTTTTTTTGTTTTGACGTGCTGCATCCAAACCTTCTCCACCAATCACATTGGCACTTTTGTTCACGTGCACAGAGCTGCTGATGTTACCATAAACAGCACTTGGAGGCGCTCTAGCACAAAGCTGTCAATGTGAGCGCACATTGAAGTAGATGCCCAGAGACAATATGAACATGGAACTGCTTATTGCACTGGTGAACAATAATCATTTCTTCATTCCCATAGCTGGAGCTGCTACTTGAACCATCCATGCTTGTTCGAACCGGCAGTAATTTTAACAACAAGCATGTCAACTTTGTCTTCTTCTTCTGTGTGACGTCAAGGAGTGATTTTGCATACTCTTCTGCTCGACACCAGTGAAAATTGCTTGGGTTTGAATCAAGAAAAACGTCTCAAAACGCTGATGATAAACGCAAACGAAAAGCGTCCCAGTGTTTACGAGTCTTTAGATAATGTTGGTTAATGCATTATCTAACGTGAACAAAACATTTATTATAGTATTTGTCATGTTATTTAACAATAGTTCAAGAGTTCACACTTAGCTGATAATCAATAAAGCATATTTTGCATGCTGTTCCGGGAGAGAGCCCTGAGATCGGGGGGGGGGGGGGGGGGGGGGTGAGCTTCAAGACGAAGATAACTGGAGTGAAAGAGGGAGGGAGGAAAGAGCAGAAGCATTCGACGCTCGAAGGAAGGAAAGGAGATGCGGAGGAACTCGACGCTAGAAAGGAGAAGAAGAAGGAGGTGCAGAGAAGTGCACTGCTGCGGCAGTGGTGCAGAGGGTAAATAAACCTCGGCGTAGCTTCTCTGCTGTCGCTTCCCCGGAAGTGTATTACCTGCTGTGCATTGCTGGGGAGCATGTCGGAAGTGAATGGCTAAATGGAAGTGCGTGTGTGTGAGCTAAGGCAGAATGTCACTGCTGTGGCAGTGGTGCAGAGGGAGAATAAGGCCTGGCTGAGCATCTCTGCTGATGCAGTGGTGCGTTGGTAGTCAGTATTACAGCGTTATGAGTCCTCCCGCAGAATATTAAATACTGCCAGTAGTGACATGTGGAGATGAAAGGAATAGGGGCTCAGGTAGAGCGCCACCACAGTTGTAGTGGTGCTATGGTGAGTTTAGCTCAGCGGAGCACCTCTGCTGTTGCAAGGTGCAGTTGTGGGCGGTATTGTAGAGTTCTGAGTGCACCCACAGGAATGTCAAATACTGTCAGTAGTGATATGTAGAGATGAAAGTGAATAAGGGCTTAGCTAGAGTGTCACTCAGTTGCAGTGGTGCTATGGGTGAGTGTAGCTCAGCGGAGCACCTCTGCTGCTGCAGAGGGTCAGTATGGAGGCAATGTGTGGTCCCTCAGAAGCATTTACGGCTGTATAAATGCGGGGGAGTGTGATGCTAGTGGTATTGGACATGTAAGTGTATATGAGCTTGTTTAGAGCGTCACTGCTGCGGCAATTGAAAATTGGGGCAACTCCTAAATGAGTCTGGGCTGTGGTGAATGAGAATGAATGATAGTTTAAGTTGTGCTTATACCTAAAAACACATCTGAAATGTTTGAAATTTGTGAGTGGGGGAGGGGATGTCGAAAATGTATATAAAATATGCTTTGCGGAATTGATCGGTTTTGCTTTGCTTAATAGAGAAATATAGAGTTCCTTCTGTCAGATCAGATATGGTGTGGTGGATTGTGGGATTGAGATTGATGTTAGTTCGGAGCATCTCGAAACCCCCCAAAAAAAGCCTAGTGTAAATATGGCATCGTGGATGTGGGCTGTATGAGTGGAAATGCATCTTTTGTGTAGAGTGTAATTGTATTTGGAATGGATGTGGAATGTAATAGGTTGGATGAAGGTCAGCTTCTGGGCCCGTCTGTCATGATCTCTAGAATGAGAAATGAGAGAGAATCAGAAATTAAATCTTACAACATGGTACATGTACAACAGACATAATAAACTGTTTTAGCTGATGTCCATGCGAGGCGTCTTAATAAGGGTATAGGCAACCGTGAGCTTCGTTGTCGCCATGTGCGAGGATGGTAGGAGTGGGCATTTATCCCCCTACAGGATGGCAGATGGAAGCAGAGATGAGGATATGGGGTGTGGCTTGTCTGGTGGTCCTGGAAGTAACTCTTGAAAACTCAGTGGTGGAGTGGAGTTTAACCCCTTAGTGTTATAGAATTTGTTTAAAATGCGAATGTATCTAATGCCGAGTCAATAGATGAAACATTACTCCATTTATCAGAAATGTCTGCCTCCTATTTATAGCAGTCAAGCGGGAAGTTTGTTTCTTTGCCATTTTCACCTCTAACCGATGTGCCATTATAAGGGTAAATATGACACTTGTGTATGGAAGTATGTGTCACTGGCGTATTACGATTGGACTTCTGTGCTCGATGTGGTGAATGTATCTCGCTGGTTGGGTAATAATATTCTCACAAGTTAAATGGCTATCAGATGTGGCAGAGGGTTTTTTTTTTTTTATAAATTTTATTTATTTATTTTAATTAAATATATCAAATGCCAACATCAAATTATGAACTTTAAAAAGTCACCACTTAGTAGAAACTGTTTTAATGGAATGTTTGTTATGGGCTTTACTTTAATCCATGTTTAATAACTTGTTAGGGATCTTTACATGATTAAATTTGCAAGCATATCTGGCCCAATTAATTCACAAAGTCTTTTACAGCTGAGTTCATTCATAAATTGTCGAGAGAGGGCGGAACCGTGTTGAGTTTTAGGAGCTCATTGGATGGTGACACCTCTCCTTTCAGCTATTGGCTCAATGGAGTGTCAATCAAAGATCGGTGGCCATTTTGTTTATCAAATACTAGCGTTTGTGTGAAAGACGCTACTGCACACAAGTGACTAGTCTGGATGATAACAGCAATCGTGGACTAATGTTTACGGATTAGGTTGCCTGGATGCTTGCGGTCAAATACTTATGGACAAGGGTGCAATTCTGGTCTGAGAGGTGGGGGGGACCAAATCTGAGTGATGGTGATACTGTAGTTGTGGAATGTTGGCGATAGTTGTAGAAATGTGCAGCAATGTTGAGTAATTGTGTGCAGAAAAGCCTACATTTCAATTTTATTTGACATTTTATCATAACATATACAGTGTATTTTTAAAATGAGAACAAATGGAAGAATATAATTTTTGGGAAATAACGTGAAGAGTTTATATAATTATTAAAAAAAAATGTTCTTTTTTGTAAAAGAACAAATTTGGATATTAGATATTGGAGTGGGCGGCGTGTGGGGGACGCGGGGTGTGGGGAAAGGTGACTGATTTTTAAAGAATGCCACTATCACTATCAGTGGTGGAAGCGGGCTATATATCCAGGGTCTTCAGGATTTCACACTACCTCAGCTTGCTAAATTATTTTTCTATAATTTTACTATGACAATGTATCTCCCTAAATCATTAATTCTTCTTAAAATGTTTATATTAAATGCCTAAAAATGAAATATATATATAGACTTGCAAACATAAGCCATTGTAGCCTTCCCTCCCTTTTAAAGGTACTCGTACAGGTAGTCAAGGCTACTTTTTATGTTATTTAAATATTAGGCCTACTTGAATTCTATTTTTTAATAGCCATAAGGACGTGTTATAAGGTACGGGCATATGCTGGAAGAAAAGGAGCGAGTCAGACACACTTTTTAAAAACCCTTTTTTTTTTTGTTGGAAAAATCATTTTTTAAACAAATTTCGTTTGGTATCATTTTTATAGGCCTATTTAGTGTATTTTTTGTTCAGTTATCAACAAGAACGAAACGTTTAAGGGGAGTTATTCAAGACTTGCTTCTAAAACAAAAAGGCCAAGACTTATTGTCAGGATTTATTTAAATAATTAAATAAGCTATAACCGTGGAAATCAGTTAACATTTAGCATGGGCTTATATTCTATTATCATTTTAAAAGGCAAAACAATATTGATATTATCATTAAAGTGTTTTATTTTTCTGCCTTGTAATAGCCAGAGGTTAAACTAAATATTGTTCAGCAAAGCAGCATATAACCTAACCTCATTTAACCATAAGACATCCGCTGCAAATTCACTCATGCACAAATTTATAACACTGCAAACCTGACATTGCAGGCCGACTTTGCAAATGCCACCAATTAGGCTATTTGTTTTAACAAATCTTATTTGTTAAATGTCAGAATCCTATTTGTTTTTTACATCAAAAATTCAAATTCACTCATGTAAGTTTTCTTGAAAAGAATTGCATACGTTCACGACTGACTATTACAATAACGTCAATTCCAATTCAGTTTCTAATGACACTATCACATCTTTTTCAAGAAAACAGCTGCTTTAGAACTTCAAATGTTCAACAACCATAACAGTATTATATGTCTTAACAATAAAACTGAAGAAATAATAATAATAACAATAATTACTCCGGTGAGGTTCGAACACGGGTCAGCAGAGTCGTAATGCAACGTACTGAGCACTGGACCACAAGTAGCGCTGTTACATATAAATGAAAAACTTATGCTCAAATAAAGTTATGTCAGAATCATTCATGCAGTGAATCATCTGATTTTCATTGAGCAGGTGTAATATTCATTAATATTAATTATTCAAATTCTTATTTTCACTAAGGTGCCGCTGTTTGGGGTCGAATTATGGTACATCATCATTAACCTGCAGGCTGCATTCTGCTCACTGGGCTGCGAGAAAATAAATAATAAGAGCGGATCTGTGGCAAAATAATGAGGTAAAAGAGTGAGGCTATGGTCACATAATAAATAAATGAAAAAAGTGCGACTGCTGAGAGTGCGAGCAGCTAGGGACACCGGCCCTCGTGGCCAAAAAAACGGACCGGCCCACCGGTCCAATTCTCTCGGTCCTCCCAGGCCAATCGGGGCCTGTGCTAACGTTATATCTAAAAAAAGTGAGGGGGACATGTCCTCCCTGTCCCCCCCGGGAATTGAGCCACTGCTTATGCATCTGTGGACGGGCGGGAGGCTTGAAGGGTGAGTTTTTGTTTGAAATCTTTCTAGTCACAGAAGTCTTTCAAAAGATTTATGAAAGGTTTAGTCTTTGTTGGACAGTAGTTATTTTCGCAAGGCTTCCTCTTAAAGCTTGCTATACACATTACCGAGGGTGCACTGCTAGGAGAGCAGTGAGAGTTCGGCTTTATTGCATGGCTTGGATCGCCGGCGTCTTGAGTTTAGTTGGAGTTTGTGGACTGCGTTTGTGTGAGGCAGTTTGAAGTAGAAGGTGGAAGAGCTTGTGGGCCGACGTTTTGTGGGAATTCAGGCTCGATAGTTGGCGAGGCTGCGGTTAAATTCTAAGAGAGAGCGGGGCTCTGGCTGGAGTTGTTTGTTTGTTTGTTTGTTTGTTTATTTGTTTGTTTGTTTGTTTGTTTGTTTTTTCTTCCGTCTTGATAGGTTAAATAGTGCGATACTGGAGCGTTTTGTAGCGGGAAGCAAGCTTCAAGATGAAGAAAACTGGAGTGAAAAACTCTGGTTATTTAAAATGCTTCCGTAATCATCTAATGGGTCAGATTGCTGAGCTAATGATGAGCCAGCCGTGTTGATCATAAGCACGTGATCCTCTCAAAATTAGTTTGTAAATAAACCACACTTAATAAAAACAGTTCTTTGTTAGTTCATGTTATCTCACAGTGCAATAACTAATGTTTGCAAGCATGAATTTTGATGTTAAAAATGCATTAGTAAATGTTGAACTATGATTAATAAATGCTGTACTCGTAATGTTCATAATTAGTTTGTGTTAGTAAATATATTAACTAATGAAACCTTATTGTAAAGTGTGACCATTTTTATTATACATTTCTTAATGAATATCATAAAACGAATGAAGTAGTTAATTGGTTTGATTTGTTGAAGATTAAAGATTTGGAGCTCAAGAAACATTTCTTTTTATTCTCAATGCTACAATAATGTACAGCAATATGTTTATGCACAACATGCTACTTGTTTCATTATTGGTTAAAATTATTATTCTTTATTGTATGTGAAGTTCAAAAAACATTTTTGAAATAGATTGTGTGTGCATGTGTAATATCACTAATAACTAAAGTTTTACTTTAGATCAATTTAACAATTTCAACTTATTAAATCAAGTTTTAAGCAGTTACATACACATAAATTATGAAGGTATACACATACTGTTTAACAAACAATCAGTATTTTACAAGTATCAACAGCAATGGATTCACTACATTCTTGCTTTTGCTCTGCTACTCGGGTTGCAGTCTATACATTTTCGCTAGATTTTTCAGAGGTGCCACTTCCATTTTAGGCATAATCAACACATATTTACTTCATGCCATCTCAATATCAAAATTAACTATACATTTTTAAATGTGTCAGGTACTGTTACTGTCAAGTTGCTCTTGTGTAAAAAGGTTCATCTTGTATTCATGTAATTAAAAAAGTATAACCCCAAAAGATAATATACATAAACACTATATAAAGCATCTAAACTCAAATCGTCCACTTTATTAGGGACAACTTTCTCATACTGGATATATATTTGTACATAGATTTGTGATTCCTCACAGACTTTGGTGCAAATTGGCAATAACATCATGCAGTTGTGGCAGATATGAATGTAGAGAACACATTGCCATGTATGGGAAACCAGTTTAAAATAACTGAATGTTGTAACTTTGCTCATTATCCTTCTGGAAAAAAACATCACAAAATGGGTTTACTGTGGTCATAAAGAATAGACATGATCAGCAACAATACTCAGCAATGTTATGGTGTTTAAACAATGCTCAGTTGATTCTAAAGGGTCAAAAGTGTGCCAAGAAATTATCCCATCATCATTACGCCACCTTTACCTGCCTGAACCATTGATAGATGGATCCATATTTTCATGTTGTTGTGCCAAATTTTGACCATACCATTCAGAGTCATAGGGAAATCTATAAGACATTTAGATAGACAGAGCTTGAAAACACAGTAAGGGAAAATAACGTCATGGAAGTTGTCATCTTCACCTCCGCAGCTAATGAAAATGCATTACCTCATCATGCTCACTAATAAGGTGATGTATTAAAGTTTCATTAATGATATGTTTGAAATTAAGTTACATTATACTGTATGTATTTTAAGCAAACAGCTGCAACTAACACCATGTTTAATACTAAATTAGTACTCATTCAAGGTCATTTATTTGTCAAAGTAAATCTTGCTATCCTAGCAGCATTGTTTTGCTTTACAATAACACAGTAGCATTTTCTGGGGCATTATTGAAATAGGTTACTTACAGTAAATGAAGAGAACAAGACATTGAGACAGCAGGATTACCCATGTTGAGCTATATAACTATCATTCAATAAAGGTATCCAAAACAGTTTCTCACCTACATTAAAACAGATACACGATAGGTGTCACTATCTAGTCCAAGTGTGTCATAGAGCTCTTTCCATCTTGATAATGTCACACCTATGCTGATTCTATGCTGAATAGAGATTCTAAAGTGATTCTAGTTAGCATTTGATTGAACAGAATATTTGATTAGAGTTGCACAGTAATTTCATCAAAATTGTTTTAATTCATAAATATATAAAATAAATACATAAACATAAATATTTAATTCATAAATATTTTGTTTCAAACAAACAAATAAGTTGGCCATTGTATTTAAATTTGCTGTTATGTTCACACTGCCACAATAATTGCCACGCACAATAATAAATACATTAATACATTATCTTTCTCAGGGGTAAGAAGGCACTTACGTTAAGCCTATCTGGTCCCTGGAAAATGATACCACAGTGCTCAGACGTTCCATGAGCCAACAAAACATGAACACAGTTGGGTGAAAACAAACATCAATCAATGGAAATTCATCTGTGATCTGTGTGGGTTGAACTGGCCTAAAAGCCTGCCGTACCACCTCACATCTTTACCATTTCTTTCAATATGTTGCTAAGCAATGTGGACAGACATTAATGGTGGCAGCTGAATGGCAACTTTTACAATTCTAGTGATAGTCATTTATTCAGTATATGTTAAAGATTCAAAATACAACTCTAAACACATGTCTGTTAGTCCCTTTTGCTGGGCATATTTATAGTTTAGCCTATTCATCCACAACACAAATCAGGAGCAAAATTGGTTAGTCTGGTGGCTTAAAGAAAAGTTCACTCACTCCTTCTAGCTCAAATAAACCTTTATGCCACTTAAGATGCAAAGATTTACAAGGCATCTAATCAATTTACTTTTTTTTTTTTTTTTTACAAATGAAGTATGATTATTTTGCATGCTTATTTCAGAATACACAACACTGTTATATGTGTGTGTATACAGGCCTATGAGATTTACACACTGTAAAACCCCAAAAGTTAAGGTAAATTAAACTATTTTAGGAAACCAATTGCAACAAACCATTTAAGTTCAAAAACTAATCATAATGTGTACTGTGAACTTACTCCATTTGAGTAAACGAAGCAATTTGAGCACAGTTAAACACAATAAATGAAGAGAACTCAAACCAGCTGAGTACTGTAAAACCCAATAAGTTAAGTCAACTCAAACCATTTGAGAAAACCAATTGCTAACCATTTGAGTTAAAAAAAAAACTAATCTATGAGAGTACTGTGAACCTACTCCATTTAATCTGAAGTAATGAGGAGTTTAATTAACTCATTACCTTCAACACTGAGTCCAAACTCTTTTCAAAAGAGTAGAATTAACTTTCAGTAAATTTTCAGCTAACTACACTCATTTCATTTAAAAGTTGACTGTTGGGTTTTACAGTGGAGGGACATGAATTCATACTCTATTAAGGTGGTTTACAGGAAGACACCTTGTGCCTCTGTAATTCAAAACACCTTAATCATACATTACAGGGTATGATTTTGACAATCAAGTTTTGCCACAGGTTTTGAATCTAGGGTAATTTCTGTGGTTCTAAATGAGCATATATAATCCTCTCTTGATAATCTGGAATTTACCTAACCCACAGACTGTACCTAGGTATTACATAACTTTTGAACTTAAATTGAATTGTTTATTTTAAGGCTTTTATACTCGCCTTTAAAGCTAATATACTCACAATAAAGCCAATGTATAGGCACTTTAAGCATTGTTGAAAACATTTAGGGTAAACATGCATCAATAAAATATATAAAATTGTCTTGTGGGTTTTGGATACACTCGGTCTTTGAGAACATCAGCAAAAAAATGTAAACAATCCACATTTAAACTATAAGAAATTTTTATGATGAATTATTGCTATTTTCATTTTACCCTGAAATGGCACCAACATAATCTTAGAACAAAACAAACCAGTGAATTATCATTTTTATTTTCAAATCTAGCATTGATTTTAGTGTCTACATGTACCCTATCACACATAATGGCTTTTTTTTCTTGGTGTCATCAGGTGGAGACTGAGTTTTAAAAAGGGCAATAATGTCTAACGACAGCACTTTAGCAAAGCAGGATTTTTAATGAGTCTTTTGCTTGCAGATATCTCCCGATTTGTCATGGCGCTTTCAAGAATTTCAGACTGTGTTATAATCGTTCATATAAAGGCCTTAAAATCAATGGTGCATACACTAGCCTTTTACTGCTGGTCCTCATTAAACCTTTGCATGGCTTGAGCAACTATTTCAGTGAAGCATTTTCAGTAAAAATCTCATTTCTAAAGACTTGGCGTACATATATATATCTACTTGAGCGGTTTTTGCAGTCTCGATCACCCTAGTTATGTTTGAATTATCGCCGCATGCTGATTTATTGTTACCATCACACGTGAGGTGACAAAGCCAAATCTTCATTAATTAAAAACCGAAAGGTGTCTGAGAGATGTAACAGATGTGTTTTAACAATGGCAATTACAGCAGCTCCAAACAGCCAAGTGACAAATAGCCATTCTGTTTGTCGAGTCTGTATCTGTGTGTGTCCCCTAGGTGATAGCTTTATGTGTCTGGGTGATCTGCTTCGCTTTGGTGAATGTGAATCTGTTAGACAAAACCAAGCCATGGTTACTATTTACATGGAAAGCAGCAATGGTAATTCTAGAGACAAAAGCTTCTTTGTTTGAGCTCAGAAATCACTGCATTGCTTTTAAAGTTATGAATATTTATGACCGAATAATTATTTTATTACTACTTTCTTTTAAAAACACATTTTCACCAATTAATACACTAGTGTGCTTTTTGGGCAAATAGAATGTGTGGTTTATTATGCTGTTCAGGTACAAGATAATTAAGGACGGTCTTTTGCGAGCACAGTAACGTTACCTGTGGCACCCATTAAACTGTGTCGATTTTCCTTGATGATCACCTTTACCTCAGAGCCCGCAGAAAAGCACAGGCACACCTCACACCAAATAATAGTTCTTTAATGACTGTATGAACTGATGTAATTAGAGTAATAAGGATTTATCACATCATAGCTGAGAAGAGCTGAGAGATGAGAAGCTCATCAGTTGATCAGAAGATTAATTAATTTCTTTAAACTGGTCGTCTTTGTGATTTTGAGCTGTTTATCTTTTTATACAGTTGAAGTCAGAATATTAGCCCCCTTGAATTATTAGCCTCCCTGTTAATTTTTTCCCCCAATTTCTGTTAACAGAGAGAATATATTTTTAACACGTTTCTAAAAATAACAGTTTTAATAACTGATTTCTTTTATCCTTGTCATGATGACAGTAAATAATATTTTACTAGATTTTTCAAGTCACTTTTATACATCTTAAAGTGCAGTTTAAAGGGTTAACTAGGTTAATGAGGTTAACTAGGCAGGTTAGGGTAATTAGGCAAGTTATTGTATAACCTGTTATTGTATTATTGTATAACTATCGAAAGAAAATTGCTTAAAGGGGCTAATATTTTTGACCTTAAAATGTTTTTTAAAAAATTAAAAACTGCTTTTATTCTAGCCGAAATAAAACAAATAAGACTTTATCCAGAAGAAAAAATATTATCAGTCATACTGTGAAAATTTCCTTGCTCTGTTAAACATCATTTGGGAAATATAAAAAAAAGAAAAAACCTTTCAAAGGGGGTTTAATAATTCTGATTTCAACTGTAATACGTTGTTAATGATTAGTGGAAAGAAAATGTTTATAGTGTGTATTTTTAAGTTTTGTTTTATTTTATTGTTGTTTTTTATTTTTGTCTGTATATTTCAATTATATCATTCAATGTGTCAAAACCAGTACTTGAATGCAGCAATTATATGTCCTGTTTTGGTATCTACATTACAGTAAACATCACATAGGACATTTTATATTAAATGCTTGTAAGGTATTTAGTGTTTCAAATAACATTTGTTAAAAAATCACAATACGGTGTAAGAAATGCCCCACGTCCATACTTCATGACATACATCACCGGCCACTTTATTAGGTACACCTTCTTAGTACTGGCTTGGACCCAGGCAGAATGGATCCGTGCATGTTGTTGACGCCAAATTCTGACCCTACTATCCGAATGTCGCAGCGGAAATCAAGAATTATCAGGCCAGGCAAATTTTTTCCAATTTTCCATTGTCCAATTTTGGTGAGCCTGTGCGAATTGTGGCCTCAGTTTCCTGTTCTTAGCTGACAAGAGTGGTACCCGGTGTGGTCTCCTGCTGCTGTATTCCATCTGCTTTAAAGTTCGACGTGTTGTGTGTTCAGAGATGCTTTTCTGCATACATCGGTTGTAACGAGTGGTTATTTGAGTTACTGTTGCCTATCAAGGGTCCCCACAGCGGAATGAACCGCCAACTATTCCAGCATATGTTTTACACAGCGGATGCCCTTCCAGCATTCATACACACATTCATACACTATGTCCAATTTAGTTCATCCAATTTACCTACCTGTATAGCGAATGTCTTTGGATTGTGGGGAAAACCAGAGCACCTAGAGGAAACCCACACGAACATGGGGAGAACATGTAAACTCCACACAGAAATGTCTACTGGCGTGGTCCTGAACCAGCGACCTTCTTGCTGTGAGGAGACAGTGCTAACCACTGAGCCACCATGCCACCTCATATATATATAATAACATAAACATTAAGCAGCATACTTATTTTGAAGACAAAATTTGCACATCGCTTTCTCCAATTTTCTGATTTCTGTTCTGCAAATGTATCCAAATTAATTCAGACTTGATTTGATAATGCATAATTTGCATGTTTAAAAATTTAATTCTTGTTATAAAGAATATATTCACACTCTGTCACCTTGGAATTGTAAGGTTCAGTCTGACATCTTTGTCAAAATAGAATGTCACATGTATTTTGTGACATATTTAAATATGATGTTTTTTTAATAATTAACTTTTTTACTTAAATCAAAGAGATGCTTTAATTTTTGAGGATAGATTTTGCGTTGGTAAGAGCTTGTTGAAATGTTTGATACGAGAGACACCGCAGACTGAGCTTTGTTGTGCCTGTCGTTCCATCATTAAATGGCAATATATCTCTGCTCAAGTGGAGCAGAAGTAGTCAATATCACCTTGTGCACCATGTAGAGTTTAAGCTCAGATTTGCTGGTCTCCATCAGCAGATGAACTGGCCCTCCAAGGATTAGCTCATCATCTCCAGCTCAGGCACTGTGGCAGACAGACAACGAGATTTCTGATTGCTTTCACAAGACCTGTTGTGTCATTATGTGTCGAGACTCAGTCTTCTGAAATGAGTGGACTAATTGTACACGACGAGGTGTTAGGACTTGCTATGTTTATAATGTTCATGCAGCAGTTAGTGTTGTTGCTAATGAAGTGTTCTTTTAAAATCGTTTTTAAATGTTTAGCGATTGGTCAATAAAGAAGTCTCAGCAATCCTAGTTTGAGTTTTTAGTATGATTTTAATGTAATACTATAAATTACGAATAGCTTAAGGTAACACTTTATTTTGATAGTCAATTTGATTATTAGTAGACTGTTTGCTTAATATCTGTTGATACTGCTCCTTCAACAGACATTTAACTGACTATAAGATACTTTGCAAGTACATGTCAACTTACACTAACCCTAACCACAACCTAACAGCCTACTAATGCGAATTAGTTGGCATGTAAATGCAATATAACTTAAACCAAACAAACGGATCATCAAAATAAAGTGTGACCTTGCTGAATTGTTAGATTGTAAGAGTTTTTTTTTAAACAGTTTTATTTAGAACTATTTTAATTTGATGTTATTGATAAATTTACAACACTGGAAATTATTACACTGTTATATTGTATATATTTTTATCTAATATATAATTAGAATTCTGTTATTTTAATATTATTTTGATGTTTGTGAGACTACAAATTACTGTAAAATACACAAAATACCTTCCTTTATTGTAAACTATGTGACTTTTATTACAGTCAGTTTCAAGTATCATTTTATTATATATTTACATATAAAAATAAGTTTGTTATAAGTTTTGAATAAAAATGACTGTTGCTGTATATAATAAAATGTGTGTTCCTTTTTGTCTGGTATTAAATTTAAAATATTCAATACCCTTGAAAACCTCTGTCCAAACTAGCCAAATGTGTCCGTCTGAACAAATATTTTCATATTGGCGAATGTTGCCGGTCTGTTTGCAAGCTTCCAGCATGCAACGCAGCATGAATAAATGATGCGGATACTGTTATTTACTGTCAGTTACACATTCAGTAATTTGTTGTGTGATGTTGTTAAGATTTCATCTTCAGTTAATGATGTTTGTCACAGAGGTCTGTATTTTAAGAGTTGAAGTCTGTGTGCATTCATAAACAACAACAACATAACTTCCACAGAATACCTTTGCTTTGCAAGAGATTTTCTTCAGAGGTTTAAAAAACATCAATTTCTTATTGTGTTTTTGTGCTGCTAACTTATAATTTATTTATAATTATATAATATTATAGAATAGCATTTATATTATGCTGTTTCTTCCACATTTAGCAGCAGCTACAAAGTGAAATTTCCAATGGTTGGAGCTAAAAAGCATGTTAAATTTTCTCTGAATATAAAAAATAAATAAATAAATATATATATATATATATATATATATATATATATATATATATATATATATATATATATATATATATATATATATATATATAATGGCTGTATATACATGAACCAACGTAATAAACAGTAATATAGTGTTAAAAAACAGAAATGTACAATGAAAATTTTTATTCATTCATTCATTCATTCATTCATTCATTCATTTAAAAAATAGACATGGCACTAATATGCTTATTTGTCAGACTAGAACGTTTACTACATCAGGGAAACAATCATTATATGTGGGGACATTAAATGCAACATAAACGTTTATTACTTTATAAATCTTGCACTATGGTAGAAGTGTTTCGAGGTGACTGCGAAATGAGCCATCTTTTAAAGGATAATCTGCCCCATAATTATAATTTGTATGAAAGGGAATAAATGTTTGGTGTTTAATTAAACAGAAAAGTGCAGCAAATTTGTATTAATAGGTACCTTTTTAGACTTTTACAGAAATGTTGCTGGAAACCTGCAACAAATCATTTTAACCATTTTGTTTCTCAATGCTTGATATAATTAAGAATTCACATTCATACGACACAGTCTGGACTGGTTAAGATGTCCTCAATCAAAGACTTGATTTAATTAGCATGTGGCTTTATCTAGGGTTAAACAGCAATGCATTATATGCATATTCAATTAGATGGATAAAAGTCAAAAGCACACTGTGGGGTTGCTGGTGGTAACTGTGCCGCAGGGCTCCGCTGGTCCTGCTTACATGTCAAGGATGATTCCCAGCAATGAACATCATGGTGAATTTTTGTCTCCTAAATCACAAGTCATCTCCTCCAGGACGTATTAATATAATAGGCCATATTCGTTTAGCTAATCAGAGCATGCACGGACATTCGCTCGGAAAGGCAAATGGTGCTATTCGAATAAGACTTGTATTCAGCATGAAATAAATCAAGGGTGAATTTTCCCTCTTTTTGGCTTATTGCACTGCTCGCTCATGAGACACGCGGGCTCGTTTTTTACTTTGATAAACTGCTGATAATGGCAGTTTTACGGTCAATTAAATTTTCAACAAACACACTTGCCTGAAGTAATGTTTAAGGTGACTAAAATGCAGACACAGTGCATACGTCTTTTTTTTGCTTACTCAAATAAAAGAAATGAGTTTAGATGTGTGCATTAATTTTTCATTACCGATGCAGATAATTCCACTGGATCATATTATATTTCTGTACAGTTTCCTTGGCTGGTATTGACAGAAAAGTGAAAACAATCTCAGTATTGACATTCATCAAAAAAAGCGCCCCTGGACCTCTGTTGTCTTCCAGATTTTGTGGAGACGACAATAGCGTTGACATCCGCCTCACATCATGCCCGTTTTTATGAGGTAGGACAGATCGATCCTCAAAGATGAAACCACACCAAATAAACCCTTTCCTTACAGTATAGGACGAATCCATACTGTAGTATTTTAATTACTGCACCTTTTACTTCTGGCATTGTGTTATTCGTATTTTACAATCTGGCCTAAAATGAAATAAATAATTAAATGAAGGCGCTTTTGTGAGAGCAGGGAAACAGATATTATGAGATTTTCCACTTCATTGTGAGGTTGTCTGGATGGGGACCTCAAAACACTTCTATCTTTTCTTACAAAGTGTTACCACACATAATTTCACAACAATGCCAAGACAAACATCGAGTTTGACAGGCAAGAAAGACTGGCACTGCTTGCTTTTTGTGATATATTTCACACTGAAAAGCGTAACAGGAAGAGAAAGGTGAGATACACAACTTCAATGAGGAGACTAGATGTGCGGTATGGGTTATGTTTTCATTCAGTGAGATCACATTGTTTGCTATATAAAGTGTTGTCCATTATGTTTCTTGTGTACATCTCACCCACTAAAGGTTAGTGAAAACAGTGACTTGCACATAATATTGCAGTGTTTTATATGATTGCACTATATACAATAATAACAGTACTAGGAAAATGAAGCTGAAGGTTATATCTAGTGAGCCATGTGTCCAAAATAATATGGAATATTAGTATTGTTTTGTACAGCACATTAGGATTTAACCTTCGTATACTATTATATACTATGTTGGTGTAATGGATGGATGCTGACAATGGAGATGAGGATCCTGCAGTTTATTTAAAAAGAAGTCGTGCAGGCAATGATCAAAATCAAAAACAGGAGCAAACTGTAGCATAAAGATAATCCAACAAACAAAGTAGTGATGTGATGTTGTGCACCAAGGCTTCGAAGCATGTATCAAAAAAATACACATCTCGCCATTTAAGCAGTGTACCGGAGCTTGATTCTTTTTACGTGATCAGTGATGTTTGAAGCTTCGTTTTCGCCTATACCCACGTGACTACTTCGAATATTGATTCAAAGGTTTAAACACCTTCATGAGTTAGTAAAGTGTATAGCGAGAGATAGGGCGTTGATTATTTACATTTCTACTGTTTCAAAGCACTGCACTGGTGCCACGCACCAGTAATTCAACTAAAATGCAGTAGTAATTTATAATAAAAAGCTTTTGAACCATACTAAATAGTATTAGTGGATTATTTACAACTATTTTTAAAGAAGGCTACTGCAAATTGTAGTATAGTGTGTAATGGAGAGCAGCTGACAAATACAGCACAAATGCCTTACTCTCATTGTCTCTTCCTTAGAGCTTTCGCCTACAATGCAGGAATCACCGGTTTAATCCCTGCTCTTAACGAGGGTGTGGGTGTAGGATTGGTTGGAATAAATAAATGTAAATACTTATGAATACCTTGGATTTTGCTACAGTCATCAGTAGTGTAATGTAACATATCTTGTATGTAAAAAAACTACAGTAATTTTGGTAATTTGTTTATATTACTGTCGTTGTATTACTACATGAATGAGTTGGTTAGTTGTGAGCATTTGACTTTTTTGCAATGCAGTGCTTTCACAAATTTTAACCAGCAGAGGTCCTCATCGAGCTCTGATTTGGAAAGCATCAAGTAACAAACCTTTTTCCGATAGAATTGTGTTGAATGGTTCACTGGTTCAGAAAGCTTAATTTCACCATCACTAAAACAAAGTAAAAAAACACAGGCAAATGGTCAGGCTAGACAGCAAAGAATCAAAAATGAGAAAACAAGGCAAAGATAAAAACACAGCAGGGTAAACAAGACTCAGCAATGTGTATGTGATAGTGAGGCGTGTAAATAATCCATGAAATCAATGAATGACGAGTTACCAGCTGTGTGTGTAATCAGAGGGAATCAGGAACTGGTGTGCATGAGGTGCATAATGTTATTTGTAATCCAGTTCAGTGACAGATCTGTAGTTCTCCAGCAATCTGCAATGATTAGACAGTTGGTGATCGTGACAGTTGAACTTCCTAAAATCTGACATTATAACAAAAAACTCCATATTTCCATCTATATTCAATAAGAATAAAGGTTGCCGCACACTAAATCCGGCCTCCCAAACTTTTATGTAATTAAAAAAATCAATTCTGGTTTGATTTTACCACTTTTCGCATCCAAAAAAGCACTTTTAGAGATTTTGACAGTTTAGGGCCACAGTACAAGCAAAAAGCTAAGTATAGAATGCATCATTTGAGCTACAGAGCTACTTTGTCAAACACAGTGCATAAAACAAAGACTCTGTTCAAGATTTGTTTATGTACGTGAATGTGTAAAATATCACAATCAATGCATCAAATTTCCATTGATTTATTGGATGAACAAGTATGCACCCTACTCTTCTTTTTCTGTTTTGGAGAAGAGAGTACAAATCAGTGCGGTTGCTGCTAGTTTTTTGGCTGCATATCCATGATGTGAATCTCCCTTTCACCTCATCCCAAAGGACCTCTATTGGATTGAGTTCTGGTGACTTTGGAGGCCATTTGAGTACAGTAAACTCATTGTCATGTTCAAAAAAACAGTCTGACGTGATTCACGGTTTATGACATGGCGCATTATCCTGCTGGAAGTAGCCATCAGAAGATGGGTGCATTGTGGTCATAAAGGGATGGATATGGTCAGGAACAATACTCAGGTAGACTGTGGCATTGAAACGATGCTCCCATTGGTACTAATGGGTCCAAAGTGTGATAAGAAAATATCCTCCACACCATTACACAACCACCAGCCTGAACCGTTGATACAAGGCAGGATGGATCCATGCTTTCATGTTGTTGACTCCAAATGCTGACCCTATCATCTACTTAGCTGACAGGAGTGGTTATACCCGGTGTGGTCCTCTGCTGCTGTAGTCCATCTGCCTCAAGGTTGGACGTGTTGTGCATTTTGTCTCTTCTGCATACCTCGGTTGTAACGGGTGGTTATTTGAGTCACTGTTGCCTTTCTATCAACTCAAACCAATCTGCCTATTCTCCTCTAACCTCTGGCATCATTCTCTGTAAACCCTAGATTTGGTTGTGCGTGAAAATCCCAGTAGACAACCATGCCAAATTTAAAGTCACTTCCCATTTCATTCACTTTCTTCCCCATTCTCATGCTCGGTTTGAACTGCAGCACATCGTCTTGACCATGTCTACATGCCTAAATCCATTGAGTTGCTACCATGGGATTAGCTGATTAGAAATTTGTGTTAATGAGCAGTTGGACAGGTGTGTCTAATAAAGTGGTCAGTGAGTGTAGGTAATATTTCCAAAAAAAGCATAAAGTCAAAATTGACCAATTTATTTCAGATGCAAAAACCGTCAGAATGTTAATCTGTACGAAATCAATTAAAGACTACTTTATGTTCATTATAAAAAATCACTGCATATATTTGTGAGAATATATTGCAATATGACAATGAGAGTCAGCAGAAACCCTGAAAAACAGGGCTAAGTATTCTGTTGGCCAGTGTCATGTCAAACAGTATGTTCAATTTGCTTAAAAACTGCAATAATAAGGCAGACAATTTGAGGGTCATGTGTCAAATGGTTTAAATGAATACACCGGGCAGGACAGAGTCAGGTGGAGAATTTAAATGCTGTTACTGTTTACATAGGCCTCCGCAGGTGAATTAACAGGCGAAACCTCAGCTTGACCCAAAACAACAAAAAGAGGCATCACATTGCCCTCGGGCTAGTATAATTCAGTAATTAAAATCTACTAAATGCAGAAGTTTGTCTCAAAGTTTTTAACAAGATTTCCACACTCCCGATCATCAGTTTAGCATTTAACTTGACATTTGGTAATTCGCACAAGAACGCCGCACCAATATAAAAAGTGTTTAAACAAAGCACATTAAGATTATGTGACCTAACACTGAGGTTTCCTCAATGTGATTTAATGGCTGGAGCACACTTGAAGAGTGCCCTGAATAATTACATTGTCAAGTGCCATTTTCATTCTTTCGCCATCTCGCAGTCTGTGACATTTCAGTGATAGACTCATGTGATAATTACCATTAAGACTAGCAGGAAATGTGTGTTGCATGTTATTAATTAGTATCATTGTTAGAAGGTTAACGTGACTGTTGCATACTAAATGTCCCGTTCAGTGCATCAAACCGAGCGGATAATGTGCATGTGCTGCCGTCTGCTTGTGTCGACTATCACTTCAACTCAACACATTTCATTGCTTTCCTATTAAAGAATTCCATCCTTTGTTCTTCCAGCAAGCCGGGTAACAATGGATCCGAGCATGAGTGAAGGAAAGGTGAATGAATCTACCACTTGCATCTCCGAGAACAAGAAGAGACATATCAGTGTGAGGTTGGGTTTGAGTACAGTCACATGGCTGACTTGTTTTGTTTGACAGTCTAATTTCTGCTCAGTCTACAGAAGTGTACACGTCTTGTCAGGAAGCAGCGGGAATAAAAGGTAGAGGGAATTCTGGTGTTAAACTGCACCTCTCAAACAGCAACAAACAACAAAAAGATTTTTTTTATGTCCTCCATCGGGAAGCCATCGCCGTCTAACAATCACCTGTTGTCTGTAGGCTTTACCTCTGCAGAGTCTTTCAAAGTCGCAGTAATCTGTTTTTAATTGCAGAGGTGGGTGCCGTTATCCTCTTTGTAGTTCTTCTTAGCTTAATACGGCTCAGTCTTTATGTGAATCAAATGATGCTAAAGGCATCAGAGTCTTTGGGTAAGAGGATATTACGCCGTACATGATAACAAGATTGAGTCATGTTAACACTGTTTACTATAATCTACTTGCAAGTACAGTTATCTGGAGTGTCATCAACAAATATGATCTGAGCTGCAGCTGCTGATTCCAACAAATGACTCAAAAAATAAGAATCAATTAGAGTTACCCATATGGCTCCACTGCTTTTTCATGCACAAAGAGCTTAATTGCATGTGAATTTTTTTAATGAACAAATACACGAGGCCCCTCTGGGTGACGACCCCTGCTTTATCAGCATACAGCAGCACATCCTTGACTAAACACTGGAGGAGCTAAAAGCAAATACGCTGTAAATTATTGTTTTTCACTAGCTTATACAAAAGCCAATGCACCTGTGTATCAAGCAAACACATTATGGATTGTTTGAACCAATCCAAGCTTATGATGAAAAATATGCCGCAGTCACTTTTTTTTTTTCCAAAAAAGTTATATTATCTCGCTTGCATGTTTTGTTACTGTTTAAGAGTGAAAGGTCTGATGGGCTGAGTTGAACCAAAACAAATAATTGTGAATATAAATGTTGGCTACACTTTATTTTATGGTGTTAAACATGTTCAATTTACTTACTATGGTAGTAACCCTCAATATTTCCCTCCTCTATATCATATAGTAAGTACATGAAGTTAAATAAAATTACTCATCATTACTTAAATATGTATTTACAATGTAACAAGGACACCTTAATATAAAATGAAACCGCAAACTTGTATGTCATTTTGTGGTTATAAAGCAATAACAAGTTGATAAATTAATTACTTTTTTGTGTTTGAACATAGTTTACAACTTTTTCCAAACCATGTTTTAACCATGAATCTAACATTATACCAGCTGAGTGTCTGAGCAATTACTTGAGGTAACACTTTATTTTGATGGTCCATTTGAGTATTAGAAGACTCTCTGCCTAATATCTGTTGATATGCTCCTTCAACAGACATTAACTGACTAAAAGAAACTTAGCAAGTACATGTCAACTTACAATAACCCTAAGCCTAACCCCAACCTAACAGTCTACTTATAATCTAATGAGAATTATTTGGTATGTAGATGCAATGTAACTTAAATTCAACAAACGGACCATCAAAATAAAGTGTGACCATTACTTTCATATGAAAAGCAATACATATGGAGACAGAATTTTGACATAAGCCTAAATTTTGTGACATTTGTGCTTATTTTAGCTACTTATTGCATAGTATTGGCCAACATGTATTTTTTTGTATTCAGCACAAACTGTGCTACAATAATATGTGAGAAATATTGATGGATCTGTATGAACCTGTATAAGTATGAATTTGGGTAGTTTTTAGCTCATGTTATGTTGCATATATCACCATGTGCTTTCTCTGGAAAACAAACCCATTGTCTTTCTCCCAAGGCTAGAATTAACTTTTTTTTTCCCAGATATTACCTTTTAATTAGTGTATAATTTAGCATTGATTTAAAATAATTGTGCACAGTAAATTTAATTATTGTCTTCAAGAGAAAGAGCCAGTTGAGAACTGCCTGAAAAAAAAAGCAGCCAGTACTTCTACATGGAGTTGTAACAAATTTGCCTAATGCCAGCTTGTAGTCTTCATTGGCTGCCCATGAACAACATCTGCTTTGATGCTGAAACATTGTAGAAACCTTCAATAGTTTTTTGTTGCTGATATGTTGAGAAAAGGCTGTTTTCTATGCTGTGAGAAAAATAAATTATATGCTAAAACCCTTGCTATCACATGTATACAAATACTGGGAAAGCCTCTGGAGCTGAAATACAAATATAGTAATATGCATATTGGTTTTTAGAATGCACTGTTTGTGATAGGCCAAATACAAGATACTGACCAATTTATTTGACCAATCAAAGCAGAGTATACTGTAGGTTCAAGAATGTTGGGTTGCTTCAATAATTGTGGGTCAAATATAGCCAAATCCATCTTTTAGATTAAAATGTGTAGTGTAATTATTGAGGTTTTCTATAATTGACCCAAATTTGGTCACAACAATTTAGGTAGCCCTAAAATAGTGTAATAGGAAAATTATTAACAACAACTAATTTTTGTGCTGAGCTAGCAATATTTAAAAAAAAACTAAAGTTTTCAGATTTAGCGTATAAAAACATTACTGCAGCTGACAAGGTTCCATGTGTGAACGTGGCTAGCATCTGTACACACTACACCAATCAGGGTGAACTTTAAGCCAGGTAGCACTTTTTTTCCAATCCCCGTTCACACCAAGGGAAATCTGATTTAGTCTGCGAGCGAGATTGATCCTATATTTGAGCTTGCCCTCCAACACACAGCAAAGAGATGTCTGATAGGTTTTCACTTCAAGGATACTTCCACTTCTTCAGGCCCAGGAATCTTGTTATTTCCAAAGCCCTCATGCTGCCCTAATTGGCCCCAGTCATTGTCTTGTTAGATAGACATGGTCCAGGCTGATATTTTGGCTCTTCTGAGGGCCACTCATTTTTGCAATACCTCCTTGTTCTTCACAAGATGTCCACTTTGCAGGAAAAGGTTCATGATACTCTTGAGTATCATCGACAGAAACCCTTGTCTGCTGTATCAAGGAATACTTTGAATTTATCCAAGGATCAAAGACCAGGGCATTTCAGACATTTTTTTTTTTTAAATCAGATCAGATTCAACAATACATTTTAAAATATTTTCAGTTATAAAATTTTTACTTCCAATTCAAATTTGAATTTAAATTCAATATATTTGTCATAAATTTTTTTTAAAAATAAATAAATAAAGAAAAATAAAAAAAATAATAAAACAAAAATAAACCATGTAAGCCTGGCAGTACTGCCCTCAAATAATGTCTCTATCTATCTGGAGACATTGTGAAGCTAGTCAGTAATAATAGCAACCTTCATCTTATCTCTTTCAATATCCTGTTGAGCAAATAAGATTGCATAATTGCCATTCTAAAATGCAATATCGGGAGCTTATTGAAATGAGCAACTCGCCTAACGTTTAATTGGTTTCACTTAGTTATCCAAATCTGATGCTCAACATGTCTCTATAGACAGTTCTCTGTGAGAAAAACTTCTTGAAAAAAAAAAAAAAGATTTTAAAGCATTCAAAAGGCCATATGATTGCAAAGGAAAGTATCACCGTGGGAAAAGGGAAACATTAGTAGCTTTGTCTGCATGCTACTGAACTATGGCAGGCTTTTTGTATACTGTGCTTAAGGGTCAATATCACTGTCAGCTGTACCTTGTTCACCTACCTGTCACCCATGTGGCTATTGTTTTGGTGTGTGTTGCCATGGTGTTGGACCATACATTATTTGTATGCTTTTTGGGGTGTCAGAACTAACAGGCTTAAAAAATGTATTAGTACAAATATAAATGTACCAAATTGTTAAAGAGCTATTTTTAATGTTCTCAATTTTGAGTTGGAGGTTTTCTGCAACATTGTTTATTCATCCAAGGTCAACAAGTATATGTTTATTTCTTATAATACATATTTCAGTATCAAAAATATTCAGTATCTCTTTTTTAATAATATTTTTTTAGGGGTGGGGGGTCATCTTTAATGTACAGGACAGTGGAGATTACATACAGGAAAGTGAGGGGATCGAAAAGGACCTCGAGTCGGGAATCAAACTTGTGTCACTACTGTGCTATATGTTGATACACTAACCACTATTGCTACTGACCAGTATCAACTCTTCTCTATCAACTAAAACCGTGGGTCTAATGATTCAGGTTCTCTAAATTTCTCCTTTCTGAGAGCCTACTCTTTACTGATGGGTCAGATGGCCCTGTCTGTGTCAGAAACCAAGCAGTCATCACCATATCTGTAACGATTCACGGTTGATCCGTGATCTGTACAGATCACAACCCACACTTCGGAACGCATGTGTCCTGTGGATAAATAACTTTTTTGAACTTGTAGGTTAATCCAATATTAATAACAATTGCACAGAGATCGCCTCCCGCGTCATGATACAGATCAAAAGTACAATGTGGGGCACCACAAGGCTCAGTTCTTGGTCCCTTACTGTTCACACTATATATGCTACCGCTAGGCGATATCATTAAAAAACATGAAGTTAGCTTCCACCGTTATACTGATGGTACACAACTTTATATTTCCTCTCAAACTGATAACTTGTGTGAATTTACGAACTTAACAGATTGTATAGCTGATATAAAAAATTGGATGACTAATAACTTCTTACTAAATTCAGATAAAACTGAGGTCTTGCTTATTGGACCCCAAAACCTCACACGCAAAAACATAGAACACTGCTTAACCCTTGATGGATTCTTAGTTCAGTCCTTATCTTCAGTTAAAAATTTGGGGAAGATTTTTAATAGCAACCTGTCATTTGAAGGCCAGATTTCAAGAATCTGTAAAACTGCATTTTTTCATTTTAAAAAACTTATCAATGTTTGATGCGGAAAAGCTTATTCATGCTTTCATGACCTCTCAATTAGATTACTGTAATGCATTACTAGGCGGTTACACTGCTGGCCTAATTTAAAAACTTCAGCTGGTTCAAAATGCAGCTGGAGAGTGCTTTCTAGAACAAAGAAATATGATCATATTACTCCAGCTCTGTCATCATTGCATTGGCTCCCTATTATACATCGTATAAATTAAAAAAAATTATTGACTACCTACAAAGCCCTGAACGGCTTAGCTCCCCAGTATTTGAGGGAGCTCCTGGTGTATTATAGCCCCTCACGTACACTACGCTAAATTAACTATTTAGGCAGCAGTAATCAACTGTAGGCAGTAGATCTTATATCTGGCACCTAAACTCTGGAACAGACTTCCTAGCACAGTCCGGGAAGCAGGCACACTCTGTCAGTTTAAAAATAGGTTAAAGACACATCTCTTTGCGTAAGCATACACAGAAAATGCAAATGCTCTTAAAATCCAAACCCTCTAAAGGATTGTTAGTCTGCATTATATAGGGCAACCGGAGCCGGGAACACTTCCCTAAAGACAATTAAATTTGAACGGCATCTGCACTTACGTTTTTAATTATTATTCCCGAGGTTTCCATAATCCTGGACCAGGCCGTATCTTGAGCAGCTGCTGTGGTGGTTATGGAGGAGTAGAGAGCATGAGACTGATTCCTGTAAGACTCCAGTGACAGAAGAGTCCTCGGGGCAGGGACAAGGGACAGCCTGTACACAAGCCATGACCTCTCCCACTTGCAGCTTCTCCACGATGGACGTCCAGCACTCTCCAGCCTCTGGCGCCTAGACTGCAGCTCTGCACAAGACGTTTGGCCATAGGAGAAATGGTCGGCCCAACTGAGCCTGGTTTCTCTCGAGGTTTTTTAAATCTTCGCTTTCGCCAATTGGTGAAGTTTTTTCCTCACCGCTTTTGCCACTGGCTTGGTTCGGGACCTGTGGAGCTGTGCATCGATGGATTTGCTCTTTACTGTTTGAACTCTCAGCAGTGAATATTAAACCACACCAAACTGAACTAAACAGAACTTCAACACTGAAAACTGGACTGACACTGTTTCAATTTACTATAATCTTCTATGCGAAGCTGCTTTGACACAGTCTACATTGTAAAAGTGCTGTAGAAATAAAGATGAATTGAATTGAATTGGAAACTGGAATTAACTGATGTTCAAAATATGTCCTTTTATTGGGGATGCTGTGACTCCATTTACCATGCGCTTTGATCCTTGAAACTTTAAAGACCTTTTGATTTCAGAAACATCTATATTATTTACTACATGAAAAATAATATCCCAAAAAAGCATGAACGTGGCACTTTGTAAAAGCATAAAAATGTTCACCACAGAATGTGACACACAACATGACCAAGGTGAATGGTTACACAAGGTGGGCACTGTCATACTTTCAATATGCAAAAAAAAAAAAAAAAAACTCTTTGATGAGAGCTTCTATTTTATCTGGCTCAACTTTTTTTTCTTGACTGCTCTTTTCTTGTCAGGTCTGAGAGTACAGGAGAGAAATTAAGGGGCATGGAGCACCTGCAATAACCTGCAAACCCCTGGAAAGCATGTACCTGCCTATTTGTAGTGGGTCTGGAAAAAGACTTGACCGCTTCCACCTTCCTCCTGCAGCTTTATTATGCTACATCTGATCTGGAAGCCCAGGTAACATGTTTCCTATAACCCCAGACGTTGCTTCTTCAGGCAATTCTTCTTGCACCTTCTGAACTCATAGCGGATGTTCTCATAATGGACGATTACATCACCCTGCTAGACTGCTGGAAAGGTTTGAAGTGGATAGACAATTACATCCATCAACCACCAGAACTGGTGGTTAGGGGTCTTCGAGTTGATCTCTGATCATCTTGTTGAGTTTTCTTCAGATTGTTTTGCAATGTCAACCTTGACCAGGCATTCAGCTGAGAAGGCAAAGTCATATAGGGTGAGTCGAGAGCAAATTTTCTTCAAATTAATTTGACAGTGTTTGCACCATCAGGTTGATAGGCTTCAGTGGTCACAGATCCCACCTCATCACCTGTTTTGAATTGTATAGTACCTGCCAAGAAGCAAGGCATTTGCAGTTACTGAGGGAACCAGTTTAACAGTGTATATCAAGTGCTTATTATGTTTGTGTTGGTTCATTATTAGCATGCTGAGTTCTGAACAGCAGTAAATTTCATGGTTTGTGCCAATTTACCTAGTTGTTGTGTATAAAGCAAATAAAAATCTATCTGTCTGTCTGTCTGTCTGTTCATCTGTCCATCTTTACATTGCCAAATGAAAGTTTGTGAACCCCTTGCAGAATTTGTGAAAATGTGAACAATTAAATAACTGACACCATTAGAATAACCAACACAATCTCATGGCAATTCAGTTGTACAATTTAGTACAATTTGCTCATCCCCCAATGACGGTTGGGTTTAGGGGTAGGGTTAGGTGCCACGCCTCCTTATTAAAATCATACAATTTCGTACGAATGAACTAACAAAACGTAAAATACTTACGTTTTCTCGTAAGATCAGGCTGGAAAAACCCCTTTGAAAAATTTTGTGAACCGTTGTTTTATTTTAGTTGTTCAGAATTTTTTGCACACAATATTCGAAGCCTTTCTAGCAGTGATTATTTTCATACTGAGGACAATATGAGGGACTCAAACACAACCATTAAAAGGTTTCAAACGCTCACCGATACTCCAGAGGGAAACACGATGCATTAAGAGCTGGGGGGTGAAAACTTTCTGAACTTGAAGATCAATGTAAATTTTGCTTAATTTGTCTCCCAGTAAACACACACGTATCTTATGTTACTTCTGAAGGGCAATGGAAAAAAAGATATCTCAACAAAAGAAGACAGATTTGGATATCTTCATCCTGTTTGAAACTTTACACCCTCTAGCTCTTGATGCATCTTGTTTCCTTCTGGAGCATCAGGAAGTGTTTGAACCATCACAAAACAAACTCTGTACAGTATTACAGTTTTTCTCAGTCGCTTTGGTGCATTTCTCACAGCACTATTTACATTTGCACAACAGTTAATGCATTTCTCAAAACAATTAGTCATTTGTGCACATGATAGTAGCAGTTTCTCATTCCTTCCAACAAATTGCAAATGCTTTTGGACATGCATCAATTGCTTTCATACAACTCTCTGCTGTTTTATAACATTATCATTTGCTTATGTCATGTCAGTCAAAATTAACTAAACTTGTGAATGCTGAATAGTCATTCCATATATAACTATTAGTCCTCATTTCATTACTTAAGTCATTACAAAAATGTTGAACTAGTTGTCAAAATCTGTCAAGCAAATTTTATAAAAATGTAAATATTTTTTTTCCTGAAAATGTCTTCTAAATTGAACAATTTCATGAATGATTTACAGACCTATGTATGTTGTAGGTTCAGTTCCAATATGTAATGCAATATTGTGTACAGTTGTCCACAGCTCTACCCGAAGAAAGTTTATGTTTGTTGTAAATAACTATTTATTATTGTATTTATTATTGTATTGTATTTATTCTGGTGTGTTTATTATTTTGCACAATGCTGTGGATAAATTAGAATTGCGAAGAGCAAATGCAGTAAAAATGTGAAACATACATATTCAGTGTCTTGTATCAAATACCTCACTAAATGTTTACTCTAGTTTTCAAATGGCTGTGCAGATAATATATATTGCTGTCTTGAGCATTTTGAGAGTAAAGTCTCACAATGAAAACATGACAAAGCCATATGACTATCCTGTTCATAAACAATGGTGTCAGGGCTTTTCATCTTGATGACAATGGCACTTTCATTGACATGAATACTTTTGAGTAATGCGCTATCCATTTTGAGCAAGTGACATGTATTTGCAGGTTATGTTTTGCAGTTTGTACTAATTGTTTTGAGAAATGCATTAACTGTTATGCGAATGTAAATAGTGTTGTGAGAAATGCACCAAAGCGACTGAGAAAAACTGTAAATAAACAAGGCTATTCAATCTTTTGCAGTGGGCTATTAAAAAAATGTAAGACAAAAAAGGTTTTGTTTTGTGAACTACATGTAAATTTATTTTATGTCAGAGATCTTACTTTGTGGTAATACTACTACTACTACAAATAATATTATTATTAATAATAATAATAATAATAACAAAACATACATTTTCTATGATCTGTCTTATTTTGTTGAAATTAATCACATTTCCACAACTTTCAGTTTGCATTGTATTTACACAAAAGTATTCAAAATCTGAAGAGAAATAATGTAATTGTATATTTAATAAATTAAACTAAATATATAAATTGTATACTATTATTAAACGTATGGCATTGTTCATTTTGGTTTTAGGAAAATGTATATATATATATATATATATATATACACATATACACACACATACACGCGCACACACACGCACACACACACACACGCACACACACACACACACGCATACATACACACACACACACGCACACACGCACACACACACGCGCACACACGCACACACACACACACACACACACACACATATATGTGTTTTTTTACATATTTCCCAAATGATGTTTAACAGAGCAAGAAAATTTTCACAGTATGTCTAATAATATATATTTTTCTTCTGGAGAAAGTCTTATTTGTTTTATTTCAGCTAGAATAAAAGCAGTTTTTAATTTAAAAAAAAGTATTTTAAGGTCCCCCTATTTTCCCCGGAAGGTAGGTATGGGTAGGTATGACAAAAATGCCGTTTTCAAACAAACGGTATGTTTATTACTATATCTATGTTTGTGAAAACATAGAAAAAAAACAAATAATAGCATAATGTTAAATATTAAAAGCAAAACATCAGTAGGCCATTTGTATTAGGTACATCGCGCAGTATTGGGGATGAGTCATCTGCAAATGTCTTATTAATTTGGATGGCCTCTTGCATTCTTTAGCAAGAAATTTGGTGCAGATAATGCACTGTGGCTGGGTTAGGGATTCTTTGCTTCGAGAAAATGGAATTTTCTCCATAGTTCATGTATCTATCTTGGTATTTCCTGCATTTGTGTTTCCAATTTTGCTAGCGTTGCGACCTGAAATGTTTGGAGCTTCTTCACCTGGGTCCTGTATGTCTGGGTCATTACTATTAGCTGCTGAAGGCGAATCAGTGAGAATCTGTCTTTTTTGTGGAGGACGAATTACAAATGTGTTCGTTTTTTGGTCAGCCAGGGGATAAAGTGGACTAAGGCAACATGATTGTCCTCCTAATTGTCCACTGTTTAAAAAAAATTAAAAACATGATGCGACACCCCACAGAGCTCGCTGAGGCCCCCTTGTGGGCCAGGACCCCCTGTTGGGAACCGCTGGTCTACAGAACAAACCATCGTTAGCCATTGCCTAATTACCCTAACCTGTCTAATTAACCTAATTAACCTAGTTAAGCCTTTAAATGTCACTTTAAGCTGAATACTAGTATCTTGAAAAATATCTAGTTAAATATTATGTACTGTCATCATGGCAAAGATAAAATAAATCAGTTATTACAAATGAGTTATTAACTATTATGTTTAGCAATGTGTTGAAAAAAAATCTTCTCTCTATGTATATATTATTTATGGTTAATTAATCAGAAATTTACCACAAAGTAATCATATTTTCTTGGCATCAAAAAAGGTTTAAAAAAGAATATTTGGTAGTGTTTTGCAAAGTCTAAGTCTACCACAACCAATATATATTCATGACCCCTTGTGGACTTTAGTGGACCTATAAGATTCCCAATTGCCTCAAAGTAGACCTTCATCGGTTACACTGGGATGAAAATGGATGAGAACCCAGGTCCGGAATGACTGTTGCCTTGTTTAATCCAAAAACCTCAGAAATGCATTACTTTGAAACCTTTTTCAAACAAATATATTTGAACTTCTTTTTCTCAGTTGTTTTGGAGTTTCCTTTTTTGTAGCATTTTATGTCTGAAACTTTGAGGTGACTACATAAAGGTGTAATATTAGCTCAGCAGGACTGGATACAATGAAGTCTACACCAGTCTGGAAGTTTGTTGATTTGAAACTGCAGCTTGTTGATTTTTTTCTTCACTACTTTTTGAAATGAAGAAATTTGGGTAATTTTTTTAAATTAATTGAATAATGATATATATATAGAATCTGTTAATTTTTGGAGTTTGTGAACATTTGTAAAAATGTCAAACGCATCCATTGAAATCTACATTTAACACTTGAAGCAGTAAAACTAACCAATGCTCACATTCTAAACTCCAAGGTTTTTTAGTTAAAGCATGAATTTGAGCCTGAAATAAAATAGAGGTAATCAGGTTGGGGGCAAATACTTTTGCATGCCACCATATGAAAGTTGTAGTCTTGTTTAGGCCTCCGGTTTTTACTAAGAATTCACACAGCTGATCTAGCAAGGCGGTTGCTGGGTTTCTAGGGTGGTCCAGGTCAATCAATCTGTGTGGGAAGGGAGAGAAACATTAGCAATCTTCTCACTTTTTTTTCACCAACCTGTTGTATTGGTATTGGTATTCTTGTATTTTTTTTATCTTTCTCTTTGGCTGAAATCACTCAGCATTGTGTTATTTTATTTTTTGTTGTCCAAGTTTTTTTTTGTGTGCATTGCTGTTGAGAAACCAAAGCTACTCCAGCTTGCATACAGATAACTGACCACCGCACATTGTCATGACATATTTACCTCAGGAGCAGTGGATGTTTTCTTATATTACAACAAAATAAACATCAAGAAATTAATACTTCAATAAATTTTATGGATACTTTAAAAAATTACAACAAAATATGCTAGTATCTGAACTTTTCTTATTCTTTTTTCTTTGTAGACAGGATTGTTGGTTGTGTATTGTAACAGTTTCAAACCATGTGATTTAAAGTTTTTTTTAAGAGAAACTTAAACACTTTTCTTAAGAAGAGTGTTCAACTTTCATTGACATTTTCTGTAGAGCATGTATGCATTTTATTCCTCAATGTTATCAACTGAATGGTCAAGGGTTGTTGTTTGTTTCATTGTATCTGAAGACCTTGAGAAACAGAAAGTGAACCACTGTGTCTCTATGGTTTAAAAAAGAGGAGATGATATTCTGTTAATGTGCAAGTGAAAGATTCTTGTAATCCTTGAGACTGCGTCCGATGAAAACACGATTCATAAACCTTTGTCACGTGGAGTGTCACGTTGAGTGGTGCACTCAAGTAAACTTTTGTAGGTCTGCTGTTACTTTACTGCAGAAATAAACCATCAAAACCTTCAAAACAATTAGTGAAGTTTATTTAATAACTAATTTTGAGAGGATCACATGCTTATGGTTGCTTTCAGCTGGCCCCACATTATTCAATTCATGATTCAACAATCAGACAATTCCTAAGCCGCTATAAATACCCTAAGTTCCATATAACAGCCATCTTCGTTTTGAAGAATTCCCCCTTCCCTTCTACTCCTCCTCCTTTTCTAGATGGGTAGCACGGTGGCCCATGGTTAGCACTATTGCCTCACAGCAAGAACGTCACTGGTTCTAGTCCTTACCAAGCCAGCTGACATTTCTGTGCGGAGTTTACACATTCTCCCCATGCTCACGTAGGTTTCCCGCAGGTTCCCCGGTTACCTCCCACCATCCAAAAACATGCAACTTAAGTTAATTGACTAATGCAAATCGCCACCATAGATATGCTCCAAGTAAATAGTTATCTCTTAAGAGCAATCACCATCTGTTCATTAGTTACTACAGCAGGGGAGTTCTCGTGATCTACCTGAGGTCAAACTCCCCTCTCGCCTTGCAAACGGGAGGGAGCCCCGGCTTCGAGGATCTTCTGAGCTAAGGGCTCTCTCCCGGGACAGCATGGCAAACAAGCTTTATAATCAATCATCAGCTAAGTGTGAACTCTTGAATATATATATGCACACATTTGGAAATGTAAATTCACATCTTCTATTGTTTTCTTTGGAGAACAATATGGCTGTCAACTTCTCATTTATCTTGATAAGACTAATTTTTGATAACACTGAGAGTTATATTTGTTATACCGCATCACAAGTAGATTGCTAAAAAATAGGACACATGTACAGCCCGCTACAATTTATTGGCTGTTTTATAATCACAAATTTTCAGAGAGTAAGCATTTGCTTGGAAGATCCGTTAGGATGTTTTTCGCAGTTAAAGCTGTCTGGATAGGGTTATGATGTATTGACCAGATAAAAATAGCTTGAAACACCGTGGTTGCTTGGAAAATACATGTATAATCAGTAAGAACACTTTTTATTTTATTGATTTATTTATTTGTATTTTTTGGGGGGGAAACAGAATCTGTTTTATTTAGACCAACACTCATCAGACTTGTGCTTGAATTTGGAAAAGCAGAATTGACAATCACATTGCTGCGTATGCCAATCAGTCACTTGCTATCATTTGGAGGACACGTTTAAAAGCAAACAGCATGTGGTGTAAATGTTTTCACAATGACAGTAATCTGCCGTAACTCATCCACAGACAAAGCAATTTTTATAATAGGGTAAAAGTAGTGTACTTCAAGAGGGATTTATTTATCATAAAAAGACATATTGTCCATGGCTCGTAATGGCCCTTGTACAATATCTGGCACGCGAATACTTTGTGTGATGCACTTAGTAGGAGGTGGTGAACGTTGTTTGTGCGCTACTTGTTTTTTTAACCGCGTGACACCTCATAGGGCGAGTGCGCTTTGGCAGTTTGCCTTGCCCCAAGAGCTACACTAGGATAGTAATAGCTGTAAGTCAAGCGAAGCTTGTTTTTAAATGTGCATATTTATTCTTTTACCCAGTAGCCTCTGGGTTAGCAGTTGCAATGGGATGCTTGTTTACTGCCAGTTATTTTGTAGCTGACATGATACAGAAAATTAGCTCTATCATAATGTGCAATCTAAGATTTGTTAAATGCATATATAAAGTTTTAAATTCTTATAAATGTGGTCAAACAAGCATATTGGATGACTTGCAACTGAATACACTTTCATATTGTTTACTGACAGAACCTGAATAATGAAATACCGCTCTTAAGGCTGTCACGGACAGCTGCTTCGCCCTTATAAACAATTAATTGTATGACCAGTTATTGAATATTACTTTTAATGCAATTCTGAGAAATTATGTATTAAGCTAGTCTCGCTCTGACAGAATGATGAGAAAGTGCAGAGGCCTTTTTGGAGAAAAAAAGTCATGAGATTTTTAAAGCTATAAATAAACTCCATTTCCAAAATGGGCCATCACAGACATGATTCATTCTCTCAGTGTCATGCAAGGCAAGATACTGTACATCTGAGTCCATATGAATATGTATGTTTAAAACAAAACTGATGCTGTCCACTCACTTTTTAATATGTGAATGGCTCTTCTTTAAACACAATTTATATAATTTTATTAGCCCATTTGGAGGCTTGTTTGCAGAAATTATATGTATGAGAACTTTAAGTCAACTTGACAAGATACTGTCAATTGTGCTGCCAATGGAAATGCGTTTAATAGACGGCCTGCTTCTATTATTAAAGGAAACAGCAAAGGACAAAGGCTTACCTTCACCTTTAAGTCCCCAACGTTACAATAAATTAAAAATGCATTTGTGTGTGTAGTTCAGAGAGGAAAGTATACTGGAGACCTGAAATGAGTCTTTACACGACTCACCCTCTTGCACTGTCAACAAGTCTAACATTGAACGCCTCACAAACATTTGACCTCCATGACCGTAATTAAGCTCTTGGCCTTCTTGTAATTGGATGAGCCTTTACAAAACCAAGTAAACAGTGATTTTTATCCAAGTAGTTGGTTATCCTAGTTTTAAAACTTTCCTTGCTCTAGATATTTGGCATATCGATTTAAAACCCTGTGAATGATAGATGACAAAATGAATGTTTTTTTGGTGAATTGACTGTTTGAATGTTATTTTTTTTAAGTTTATGTGTACTTTTGTCAAGGATCATCAAATGGAAAGTGTGAAGTGCAGTTACAAGAGAGCCTGTGTGTCCACAGAAGATGATCTTTAACTACTAAAGCTTTTTTTCCCCCTTTGTGGTGGATTTTTTTTTACCACTGTCTAAGAAACAAACAAAAACTGTTCAATTACGAAAAAAAAAAAGAAAAGGATTCTTAAGCTTTTTACACTTGAAATAGTTGACCATGAGTCATTTGAAACGCTGAATAAACAACATCAGTCTTTGAGTTTTCTTCTTACTTCCCACTGCTTATATTTATATCCATTAATGTCCATGTAAACTGGAAGTTCCTTTTAGGTTAAATTAGTCTTGTATTTTAAATTAGTCTGTTTATGTACATTTTTGTGCAATGTAGCAAATTAATGGTTGTAATTCACAATATTTTGGCTGAAGCCATTAATGACATGGACAAAGTGACCAACACTGGAAGCAAATGGTACGTTCTTTGATTGAAAATTACCTAACATTTTTTTTCAGTGGATTAACATGGACTAATTGTTTACCAAAAACAGTGTTTCTCAACCATGTTCCTGGAGGACCGCCAGCTCTACACATTTTTCATGTCTCCCTAACTAAACACACGTGAATGAGATCATCAGCTCATAAGCAGAGATTGAAAGACCTGGGCTGTGTCCGAAACCACATTTAACCATACTATACAGTACACTAAAATCAGTATGCGAGCCGAGTAGTATGTCCAAATTCTTAGAATTCGAAATTCAATGCAAGATGTACCCGGATGACTTACTACTTCTGGCGAAACTCTGAAGTACGCATCCCATGCACGCTGCACTATCCCATGATGCCATGCGAGAGAATTCATGAATGGGAGTGAAGCAATGCAACTGACGCAGGTAGGTCACGTGACCATGACAAAATAGCGGATGTAGTACGTGCGAATTCCATTTATACTGCTCACATTCATACTGTATAGAATGTACTTTTCCAACGGCTGAGTAGTACGTATAAATTCAAATGCAGTACCTACTGAGTAGTAGGCAGTTTCGCATGCAGCCATGGGCTGTTTCTCAATATGGGTTCTTCAGCATTCTTGCATCCTCGTGTTCTTGTCTACGTCATTATCAACCGCCAAAGTTCAGTTCCAAAACTCAAGACGGCAAGAACAAAGGATGCATAAAAGTTTCTGAATGTGTTCTTGAAATCAAGGACGCATTGATGCAGACTTGAGTAAAAACTCACTCTAGAAATCCAAGAAGTCATTGCAGCTGAATAAAGGAGGTCGGAAGTGCAGCAATCTCATTCATTCATTCAATTTCTTTTCGGCTTCGTCTCTATATTAATCAGGGGTTGCCACAGCAGAATGAACCGCCAACTTATCCAGCATATGTTTTACGCAGCGGATGTCTTTCCAGCCACCCATCTCTGGAAAACATCCATAGAGTGTCATTCACACACATACACTACAGACAATTTTAGCTCACCCAATTCATATGTACCGCATATCTTTGGACTTGTGGGGGAAATCAGAGCACCCAGAGAAAACCCACGCAAACGCAAACGGGAGAACATGCAAACTCCACACAGAAATGCCAACAGACTCAGCCGAGGCTCAAACCAGCGAGTACAAGTGTACAATCCTAACCCCGGAAATAAAAAAAAATAATAATAATAATGAAAATTATTACTTATTCTTTACAAACAGGCTTCTTGTGCAAAACAATATTTTAAGGCCTGCAGCCAGCATAGCGAATGGGAGTGAACATTTTTGATGCATGAAAAATATTTACTATCATGTTACTATCAAAGTATGTATTTGCAAATATTTAAACTACATTTCATTTTACACTTCTATGATAATGATATGAGATTATTTTTTTATAAAGATTAAACAAATAGGCTATGAATAATTAGGAAGGAATTCATGTGTAGAGTACATAAATATATAATACATTGTCATAGGAATAAACACTAATATTTAGGACTTCTATTTACATTAATAGGCTAAAAGTATACTAAATGTACTTTTCAGTTGGTTCGCTGGTTCGAGTCCCAGCTGTTCTCCCCGTGGTCGTGTGAAATAGGTAAACTAAATTAGCCGTGGTAAATGATTGTGTGTCTCAATGAGAGAGTGTATGGGTGTTTCCCTTTGCTTGGTTGTTACTGGAATGGAATCTGCAGCATCAAACATATGCCAGAATAATTGGCGGTTCATTTCACTCTGGTGACCCCTGGGATAAATCAGGGATTAAGTCGAAGAATGGTGAGTAACAATAAAAAGTAAAACTAAATAATAATATTTTTAATTTTTGCTTTTGATTATTATTGCGTTTAAAAATTATGTGCAGCTTTTGATCTTGACCTTTGATCTTTTTATAAGACTTTACTTTGATTACAACAGTGAAACAGTTTTTTTTATTTTTTGCAAAAACTGTTCCCCTTCATATGGGAACTTCAACGTGTGTCTGTTATTAAACAGACTTTTGGGAGTGCTTTAGACGACCAATCACATCTGAAGATAAGAAAACGGGCCAATGAAATGCCAATTGAATTGGCGGAGCTTAGCTCCACAGCTGAAACTGATGAGCCAATTAGGACTATATCAGTCGGCTGCTGGAGCCAGCTCATCAGAATTGTTGCTTCAGACCCGATCTGAGACTGAAGAACCCTTCTGCTGAGCTGACTTCCAACATTGAAGAAAGCATTATTCACATTGAAGAAAGCATTATTCTCACCAGTGCGAGGGAAGACGTTCTAGCGGCGGTCGAGCTGGGTTTCCCGTCCCCTTGGCGTTTCGCTGGTGACCTGAAAGAGCAGTTTTTTAAAAGAGCAGAATTCCCTAAGAGAGCACACGGTCGTGCAGCGCGTCTTTTTAAAGATGTCGTTTCGACCGTGCGTTTCTGGATGCGGTGGTTTCCTCTCCCCGGATGACAGGCACGAGTACTGCGTCACATGCTTGGGGGTCCAACATGTTGATGCAGTGCTCGCGGACAGTTCTTGCCCGCATTGCGATGGCTTGACTGTTGCGCAACTGAGGTCGCGGCGAGCTCTTTTATTAGGGCAAGTCACCCCTGCTGCTCCCCGCCAAGCGGTTAGCACTCGGGCAGGCCTGAGGGTTACAGTGGGGGCTAATCCGTCGCCTTCGGGCCCGCGGACCCCTCGCTCCTCGTCAGTGCGCTCTGTTTCTGCTTCGAGTGTTAGCGCTGGTCCATCCTCTGGGTTGGCCGCGCTCTCATTAGATGACACCGGGGACGTGATGTCCATCGCTGCATCGGAGGGCGGGCTGACATGCTCTGATGAAGATCCGGACCCCCTGCCACCCTCCGGGGTTATCAGTGAGGTTTCGGATCTGGAGTCGGACATGTTAGCCGTGTTATTCCGGGCTGCTTCGGCCGTGGGACTGGAGATGGCTTGTCCCCCAGAACCGCGGCCGGACCGCTTAGATGGGTGTTACGTGGGGGTGAAGAAGGCGAAGCCTTTTAGACCCCCCGTCCCCTTCTTCCCGGAGGTACACAGAGAGCTCACGCAGGCATGGAGGGCACCTTTTTCTGCCCGGTCCTCGTGCGCTCCCGCTCTCACCTCCCTCGATGACGGAGCGGCCAGGGGTTATGAGGCGATTCCCCAGGCGGAGCGTGCTCTGTCCGCAGAGCTGCTCCACTCGGAGAGGTCCGCCCTCACTCCCTTCCAAAGCGTGCAGGTTATCTGAGTCTCTCACGGCCAGAGCCTGCACTGCTGCGGGCCAGGCCACCTCCGCTCTGCACGCTATGGCCACCTATCAACGCTACCAAGCCGAGAAGCTGGCCAAGATGCAGGAGGGCGGTTCTCCCCCAGGCTTGCTGCATGAGCTCCGCACGGCAACCGATTATGCTCTCATGACTATTAAATCGGCTGCTCGTGCCCTGGGGAAGACGATGGCCACATTAGTGGTCCAGGAATGCCACCCCTGGCTGAGCTTGGCTATATGAGAGACGTTGACAAAGCTTGCTTTCTTAACGCTCCCGTATCCCAGGCTGGCCTTTTCGGCGACACCGTCGGGGAGTTCACCCAGGAATTCTCCGCGGTGAAAAGCAGTCCAAGGCGAGGGGTGAGGTCATCTATCAGCGGGCTCGAAAAACTGCTCCTCCCGCTGCCCCTTCCGCTGCAGTTGCTCTTCGCCGAGGGCGTCCACCCGCGGCTTCATCTGCTCCGCTTTCGCTGCCCGCTCCGGCCAGGCGGCAATGCCGAGCCTCCCGCGGGACTGCAACGCCCCCGCCCCAGGGCGCCGCTAAGTCCAGTAAACGGACCGCGAAGCGTTCCTGGGACGGGCCATTCGGAAAGGAGGGGACCTGCTCTTTCCTCGGTGGGGGGCCGAGGATTATTAAATCAGTCCACAACGACTTTAAACTCCT
This sequence comes from Danio aesculapii, assembly GCF_903798145.1. NCBI lineage: Eukaryota > Metazoa > Chordata > Actinopteri > Cypriniformes > Danionidae > Danio > Danio aesculapii. The sequence continues at coordinate 29,444,366 of NC_079448.1, forward strand.
CGCTGCCGGCCCCTGGGCTGGCGGCAACCAAATTTCCAAAAGAGCAGTTTCCTCTCTCTCCGGATGTGCGAGCCCGAGTACTGCCAGTCTGGGACGCTCCGCCTTTCAGCTCGCAGCACCGGGACCCTTCGCCTCAGGCCCTCAGAGTGCAGCAGGACGGACTCCTTTCTCTCACTCTGGCCTCACCGCGGGATCCAGGGAGGAAGGTAAGAGAAATTCTCTTATTTTCAGCTCTTCCCCGGGACGCACCGCTTCCCGGGATGAGCACTCCCATCCCGAGCTGCCCCTCCGCTGGCACGTCAGTGATCGCTCCGATGGTGCCATTAGCGCGCGCTCTGCCAGCCTGGTTAGCACTGCCCAGCGCATCGCGGTGGCTCATACGGACGGTCAGACTCGGCTATGCGATTCAGTTCGCTATTCGCCCTCCCAAGTTCACGGGTGTCCTTTTCACGAGGGTGATCCCCATGAGCGCCCCTGTCTTGCGAGAGGAGATTGCGGTCCTCCTGGCGAAGGACGCAATCGAGCAGGTCCCTCCAGCCGAGATGGAGTCCGGGTTCTACAGCCCGTATTTCATCGTGCCCAAAAAAGAGCGGGGGGTTAAGACCAATCCTAGATCTGCGCAGACTGAACTGTCATTTACACTAAATGCTTTCAGAATGCTTACGCAGAAACGCTTGCTTCAGAGCGTCCGTCCACAGGATTGGTCTGCAGCCATAGACCTGAAGGACGCGTATTTTCATGTCTCTATTCTTCCACGCCACCGCCCTTTTCTCCGGTTTGCGTTCGAAGGACGAGCGTGGCAGTACAAAGTCCTCCCCTTCGGGCTCTCTCTGTCTCCGCGGGTTTTCACCAAGCTCGCGGAGGGTGCTCTGCGCCACTGCGGCTTGCGGGCATCCGCACACTCAACTATCTCGATGACTGGCTCATTTTAGCCTCCTCTCGCGATCAGTTGATTATGCACAGAGTCAAAGTGCTTCGGCACCTTGACCAGTTGGGGTTTCAGGTCAACCGAGAGAAGAGCAAACTTTGCCCTGTGCAGAGGATCTCTTACCTCGGGCTGGAGCTGGATTCGGTTGCTATGGTTGCGCGCCTCTCCGAGGAGCGCGCCAGGCTAATGCTTTCCTGTGTAACGAGCTCCACAGGAAAATAGTGGTCCCACTGAAATGTTTTCAGAGGCTCCTGGGGCATATGGCATCCGCAGCCGCGGTCTCGCCGCTCGGTTTGCTTCATATGAGACCACTTCAGCGTTGGCTTCGCGATCGAGTCCCCAGACGGGCATGGCGCGCGGGTACGCACCGGGTGAACATCACTCTGCTGTGTCTCCGCACCCTCAGCCCCTGGACGGATCTGGCTTTTCTACGGGCCGGAGTGCCCCTAGGGCTAGTATCCAGGCATGTTGTCGTAATGACACATGCCTCCAGCACGGGCTGGGGGGCCGTGTGCAACGAGCATGCAGCCGCGGGTTCGTGTTCCGGACCCCGCCTGCATTGGCATATCAACTGCCTGGAGCTGTTGGCAGTGTATCTGGCTCTCCGCCGCTTTTTTCCGGTGTTGGAGCAGAAACACATGCTGGTCAGGACGGACAGCATGGCGGCAGTGGCTTATATCAACCATATGGAGGGTATGCGCTCTCGCCGCATGCCTCAGCTCGCTCGCCGTCTGCTCCTTTGGAGCCACACGCGGCTGAAATCACTGTGTGCCATTCACATCCCGGGCGAGCTCAACCGTGCAGCCGATGCGCTCTCACGGCAGCTAGTGTCCCGAGGAGAGTGGAGACTCCACCCCGATTCGGTCCAGCTGATATGGGCGCGCTTTGGGGAAGCCCAGATCGATCTGTTGCTTCCACCGAGAACGCACATTGCCAGCTGTTTTATTCCCTGACCGAGGCCCCCCTCGGCACGGATGCACTGGCTCACAGCTGGCCATCGGGCACGCGCAAATATGCGTTTCCCCCAGTGAGCCTAATCGCACAAACTTTGTGCAAAGTCAGGGAGGACGAGGAGCAGGTCTTGTTTGTTGCGCCCCTCTGGCCCAACCGGACCTGGGTTTCGGAGCTCACACTCCTCGCGGCGGCCCCTCCTTGGCGCATTCCCCTAAGGGAGGACCTCCTCTCTCAGGGACGGGGCACCATCTGGCACCCACGCCCAGATCTCTGGAACCTCCACGTGTGGTCCATAGACGGAGCGCGGAGGACTTTGGTGACTTACCGCCCGCAGTACTTAACACCATCACTCAGGCTAGAGCACCCTCTACGAGGCATGCCTATGCCCTGAAGTGGAGTCTATTCTCTGAGTGGTGTGCTTCTCCCCGAGAAGACCCCCGAACTTGCCAGATTAGCATTGTGTTATCCTTCCTTCAGGATAAGCTGGAGCGTAGGCTGTCACCCTCCACACTGAAGGTTTACGTGGCGGCATCTCCGCTCATCATGACGCGGTGGATGGCAACACGCTCGGGAAGCATGATCTAATCATCCGATTCCTCAGAGGCGCGCGGCGATTAAATCCATCCCGCCCCCCTCTCATGCCCTCTTGGATCTCTCCTTAGTCCTGGTGGCTGCAGAGAGATCTGTTTTAGCCACTCGATTCTGTATTCTGTCATTATGACAGCTCTGCTGATCGCTTTGGTGCCATTCAAGAGAGTTGGGGATCTGGAGGCATTTTCGGTCAGCGAATCGTGCCTTGAATTCGGGCCGGGTTACTCTCACGTTGTCCTGAGACCCCGACCTGGCTATGTGCCCAAGGTTCCTACCACCCCATTTATAGATCAGGTGGTGAACCTGCAAGCGCTGCCTGCGGAGGAGGCAGGCTCAGCCCACTCACTGCTTTGTCCCGTTCGCGCTTTGCGCCTTTACGTGGAACGAACGCAAAATGTAAGATCATGTGAACAGCTCTTTATCTGTTATGGTGGCCGGCAGAAGGGAAGTGCCGTGTCAAAACAGAGGTTGGCCACTGGTTAGTTGATGCCATCGCCCTCGCTTATCAATGCCAGGGCGAGCCGCGCCCTCCTAACACGAGAGCGCACTCCACTAGAGGTGTCGCTTCCTCATTGGCGTTAGCACGCGGCGCCTCTCTCACAGATATCTGCAGAGCTGCGGGTTGGGCGACACCTAACACATTTGCGAGGTTTTATAACCTCCGAGTGGAGCAGTTTTCTCCCGGTTATTGGGAAATCCCAATCAATCGGGGGAGAATTAAGCTCGGTGTCACAAACGCTTGCTGCGCCAGGCTCCCTAAACCGGAGATGCGTGCGCTTTTTCCTATTCTACTAGTAAGTTTCCCTTCCCAGGCGAACCCTAGAGAATTCCTCCGAGGCCCCCAGCATCGACTCAGCGGAGGAGTCGAGTGCATGGCTCAGTGTGCGGTTGGTATGCCCATTAGGTCTACACGCATATTGAGGATCGGTGCCAGCTATGTGCATCCCCATTTGGTGATGTCATATGCATTATTACCACGGTGTGTTCCCCCTTATTAGGCGGTCCCGTGTCTTCCCTAAACCGCTAACCAGCTTATCATATGTAGCACTCCCCCTCATTAGGGCTAGTCCATATGTCTTCTTACCATCAGGTCTCCCCTTTTAGGGTAGCAGGTGGTCTCCGCTGCGTCCTCCCCCTTCGGGGACTGGCACGCTTTCCCAACGTACTGTCGTATTTCCAAAATCCCTAGTCTATATTAGCTAGGTAAAAGCACACTTACGACCCCTGATTTAAAACTTTTTATTCCCATGTAATGGTAATATGTTGGGCCTAGGGGACGTTGGAAGGTTGCGCTCTTGGTGATGTCAGTGCGCTCACGCGTTGGCTTGGCAAACTACACATCAGGGACGCGACAGGCTTAGCTGCTGTGGCGCTTTCCATACAGTCTCCCAAAAGTCTGTTTAATAACAGACACACGTTGAAGTTCCCATATGAAGGGGAACGTCCTGGTTACGTACGTAACCCACGTTCCCCGAATAGGGAACGGAGACGTGTGTCTCCACTGCCACAGCACCTGAGTCTCCAGCTGGGAGCTGAGCGATCGGCTCTTCAGCAGGCAAATTCTGATGAGCTGGCTCCAGCAGCCGACTGATATAGTCCTAATTGGCTCATCAGTTTCAGCTGTGGAGCTAAGCTCCGCCAATTCAATTGGCATTTCATTGGCCCGTTTTCTTATCTTCAGATGTGATTGGTCGTCTAAAGCACTCCCAAAAGTCTGTTTAATAACAGACACACGTCTCCGTTCCCTATTCGGGGAACGTGGGTTACGTACGTAACCAGGACGTTTCTTACATGGATGTAGAGTCAGGATTTTTTTTTTTTTTTTATTGTCTAACATGTATTTGCTGAAGTCAAAAACATAGGTTTGAAGTCGGCAATATGCAGTATGCAGTAGTGGTGTGGTTATCCAAACCATGTGAATGCAGCATGTGAGGCCAATAAATAGCTGTCAGTTGTCTGTTAAGAATCTAGCTTTTATATTATAACACCACATTGCTTCAAACTGAACAGGAATTTCCACACTGTGTTTAACCCCTGGTATGTTCTAAACACAGCTTTTAACCCTGGGCAAAGGAACATTTCCAAAATGTAATTAAAAAGCAGGGTTAGCAAGACTTTTTACCTAAGGTTATGACACCTTGCTTCAGAGTAAGGTTAGCACCGTATTTGTGGTGTTAACCCCAGATTGAGAGGCTAAATGTGTACTTTGTAAAACAGTTGTGGTGTTTTAAGTTATGGCTAGTTGCTTAGAAACTGATACCCAATCATGTGCCTTGTATTCACATGCTCTGGACAGTCACTGTAAAACTGCATTATGTATATATAGCATGAAACATGTTAAATAGTGAGAAAAAGTGTGTCAATTGGTGTGGAAATAAAACCTTATCATTTAACCATTATAGTCAGAAAAATTCATTCAGGTACCAAAAAGTAGCAATTTTATGCAATATCAAGGATATTGATAATATGCAAATATAGACATTAATCTGTGATATGGATACACTAATATGGAAGTTCTTGTCAATAGCAGTTTGAAAACCAGTACTGTAACTTTTTATATTTAATAGATGATAAACAATATAAGTATACATATTGATAAAACAAATATTGAAGTGAATTGTTCTGAACCTGATTACAAAGAAACATGTAAACAAATATATTGAGTAAATTATTAATTTCAAAATTTGTAATGCAGAAAATAAGGAAACATCTAGATCTTTTCCCGAAAATAATTTACCTGAATGTTTCGAATTAACTTGCTTGCCATCATTGTTTGATGCTGAAACTACTGTTTAAAGATTCATTACACAATATTAATTATTGGTTTTATTAGGTTAGATGCTAAAATGAAATAAGAATAATAAAAAAAAATTTCGTTATTAATTCCCATTAGCTCAAGGAACATATTTTTTTTCAATTTCCTACTAAAATATTTAATAATAACACTAGAACATTTTCCACATATTTGGTTGACTTGTGCACTTTCAGCAGTGTTACAATTTAGATAAATTTACAGTATTAATCAGTGACAATCAGTGATATCATAGCCTACAATTTATGAATTGCATATCTGTTAAGTAAAGTAAATATTGTCTTTTACTTTTAGGAGCTTCAAAGACGTGGGCACCTATCAGTGCCTCTGCAAAGCTGATAAAATCCAGGATGTTATTTGATATACGTAGGTGAATTTGCATTTATCTTTATTGCAAATTAAATATGAATTTGCAAATAATTAATCATCTTTAATTATTGCATACACAGGGTGTGTAAATTATGGGATAATGAACATTTTGGGATTAACAGAATTTTATTGCACTCCAAGTTATGAACAGAAATTACCAAAGGACATAGCACATAGGTGAGACCACTTCCTTTAATCTCAATATAGTGCCTTCTTTTGTATAACAGCAACCTCACTGTACAGTTGAAGTGTCAAAACAAATCATATCATCTGTCTGTTTTCACTGCATCAAACAGCTTGTTCACAGACTAAAGCATCAGTAGCAAATTACCTTTGGGCGCAGGCTTTTCTGGTGTCGTTGACTGGCAATGAGGGCAGTTTAGCACTTTGTGTCTCCAAGGCCACTGGAAGAAGTATAATTGAGAAATCAGCAGGCCCCTTCACTTCCCACAAAGTCATTCGCTTACATACTGCGTCGCCACCCCAATCACCAGCTTAACAGCTTAGCTGTATTTGTACTTGAAGATTGTATGTCTGGTGGCACCCTCTTCTTATCCTGGCAGGGGCTGCTTGGGAAAGTGGCAAACTTTCAGTCTGGCAGGAAAAGAGTATTGATTTATTTGTGCTATTATTTTGTCTTTGAAGTCGAATGAATACAGATGTTATGCTAGCGGACTATTTTGGAGTGTAATCTTGGAGAGGACAGTCAGCCTGTATTTTCGCCTTTTTCTCTGTTCACATACTGTTAGACACAAGACGAGTGATTTCCGAGTCTCAAATCTTGTCAGATTTGTCTTCTCTATGCCATTTTTCATCCACTTCTTTCAGTGAATGTATTTGGAATAAATGATAGACATGAAAGGGGATTGATTTTATACCTTCACATCTCAGCCTAGCTGTCGAGTGCATCTTAGAGATGATTATAAACAAGAGTAGGGCAGCAAATAAAGGATGTCCATTTGTTACTGCACTACAGTTTTGAGGGACATTCGCTGCACAAATTATACAATGACATTCAGGGAGGTCGATGTTTGTAAAGACATTTCTATAGGAAAAAAAAAAGTTAAGGAAGCATGCTGTTGCTATGGTTACCATCTTGGGTTTTTTTTATCTGTTTTCACCAGTTTATCTCCTTGAATGTCCATTTACTACAAGGTGAAAGTACAGTACAAGACCTCACTAACTTGTTATTCAACATCTTTAGTTACCTGAAAATGTAAAGTCCCAGTTGAAGGATATTCATAAGCTCTTAAAATACAAAAGTTCCATGACACAGAAGAATCATTTTGGGTGCCCTAAGTAATTTTCAGTAAGCAGTTCTTTCTTTCTTTCTTTCTTTCTTTCTTTTTTTCTTGACTTCTTTCTTTCTTTTTTGCTTGACATATTTTACACCATATTCATCAATATAGGTTTTTTTCAATCACATGTTTTTGGTGATGTGCCAAATTCAGATGGAGAGCAGAAAGTAAAAAACTGAATGGGAGACATAGAGGGAAGCCTATATTTTTGCAATTCATACTATATTTTAAAAGACGTATAAATAGAAAATAACCACAAATGTTGGGCATGATCCTTATATTATGAAGAGGGCAGAGTTTTCTACTAAACTAAAACATATTTGCCCGTCATCGAGGCGGTAGATACTGTATAAGCTATCATGTTACATGAAAAATACTATAGTTAATACTCTAGTCATAGTAATTATATTGTTGCACTTTACTATTTATTTATTTATTTATTTATTTATTTATTTATTCATTTATTTATTTATTTATTTATTTATCAAGGACCCCATTAGCCACTACCAAGAAAGTGACTATTCTTCCTGGGGTCCACCAACTACTATGTGGTTCAAAAACATGTTTGTTATAAATGACTATAGCGTATTACTATAATCTCCATGTGGATATCTTACAGACATCACGAAATAACAGATGAAAGTGTACAAAAGCGTGGACGCAAAGTCTACATTTTATTATTTATTTATTTATTTTGTAAGAGCAATTGAACTTAATGAACTTATCATCAACAAACATTCGTTTGTTCGTTTCGTCTTAATGTTCATGTTACGGTTGTTTATTCTGCCGAAACGCCAGTAAAAACATAGATTATTGCAAAACAAGACAGAGATTTCATTGCAGCGATTACATGGCAGGGTACGCTATTTATATTCTCCTGGATAAGTGTGGTGGTGTTTGTGTCAGATTTTTATGTAACACATTAACATATTTATACACATAGTTAGGCCTTTATATAACCTTTATTGGTGCTGTCAAATGAATTATCGCGATCAAAAAAAGTTTGTACACAACGATCTATGAAAAAAAAATGTTTAATACATACCGTCTTTTCTTCTGTTTTTCAGCCAGTTTCTTGAACTTTCCCCCATTTGGAAGTCTATAAAAGCTGCTCGGCATTTCTTATTTTGGCTGATTTAAACAATGCTATACAACATAAAACAGAAACATTTTGATGTTCTGATCACTTCCTGCCCTCCATCTGAATTTCACGCGTCATCAATGATGTCATGTGAAAACAACCTACAGTTTAGGTCAGAATAATTAGCCCCCCTGTTTATTTTTTCCCCCAATTTCTGTTTAACGGAGAGCAGATTTTTTTTCAAAACATTTCTAAACACAATAATTTTAATAACTCATTTCTAATAACTGCTTTATTTTATCTTTGCCATGATATTTTTGTATGTAAGACACTTCTATACAGCTTAAAGTGACATTTAAACTAGGTTAATAAGGTTAACTAGGCAGGATAGGGTGTTTGGCAAGTTTGTTGTTTGGTTTGTTCAGTAGACTATCGAAAAAAATATATAGCTTAAAGGGGGAAATAATATTGACCTTAAAATGGGTTTAAATTTTTTTTAAAACTGCTTTCCGAAATAAAACAAATAAGACTTTCTCCAGAAGAAAAAAATATCTTCAGACATACAGTGAAAATTTCCTGAATCTGTTAAACATCATTTGGGAAATATTTAAAAAAGAAAAAAAAAAAAAATCAAAGGAGGGCTAATAATTCTGACTTCAACTGTATGTGTACTAATTTTTTATTTTATTGGTTTTTTTTTCTCAAAGTAAAAAAGAAAAAAAGAGCTCTAAACTTCATTTTGAGATCTCCAGCTCGTACTGTTTATATAACAGTTTATTTATAAACCATTTTAAAAATAGATCCGATTAAAAGCACTGCAATCTGAAACTGTTACAAGTGATGCTCTCACGGTTAAACTTCAGTGCTAACAGGTTCAGTTTCAAATGGGGGTGACCTAGGAACTAGTGAGTTTAGGAGATCACAATCCTACTTTATCACCATAGTGCCCTTGAGCGAGGCACTTAACCCCATGTTGCTCAGAGGAGACTGTCTGCACAATTACAGCACACTAAATCACTTAGAAGAAAAGAGGATGTGTTGTAATGCCAAGTGCTGAGTAACTGATTTGGATTAATTTATTTAATGAAAAACAAGACCATCAACACAATATTTATTGCACGGATAAGGTTTTCACGCGAGTCAGCAGGTATCAATTCATATCTGCATAAGAAGACATTTATGTTATTGTGGGATGCTTGAAATGCCAGGTGCAAATGAAGATCATATAAAAGTCATTTCAATGACACAAGCCTCATATAAGCAAATGGAGTCTGGCAGGCTTCCATGATGTGTTGCGGGGGCTTCAGTCTGCACGGCCTCAGTCCCCTCACAAGTGATCCCAGTTAATCAAGCTCAGCTGGGGGTGCTTCATTAGTGACTTCAAACTTGTAAATTACTGCGGTTTTAAAGTTAACACCCTCTCGTTTGTGCTGAAACACCCAGCCAGTTGTTGTAGTCCCATATTCATGCAAGCCAATATGATGATGACTCACAAAAATCAGTTCATTGAAGTAACCTATTGACTCACTTTATAAGCAAACTAATAACTTGTCATATGAGTAAAATCTGTTTACAAGGCTTTATTAAAAATCCAGTGTATTTCCTGCTAACATTGAAATATAATAAATATTTTATTTGTTATGTCTGTTGTCATGTTAAATAAATCATTAAATGTTGAGCAGCATTGCAACATGTCAGCTGGAAACTTACAGCTCATATATTATCCTCTCAAGTTTTGATTGTTCCACTTCTGCTTGTGCTGCATGAAATGAGACCGCATTGCTTTGCGGGTCAAGATAGCGTCTGGGTTTGTGGTGTGTTTTTTCTTCCTTGTCTTTTTTGTATTATCATGTCACAAAAAAGGAAGCATGTACACTAAAAAAGATTTCTGCAAAATGCTGCAAACAATTTATATGGGTTGAATTTAAACAAACAAATTAAATGTAGTAATGTTAAACTCAATTTGTCTGTTTAAATTTAGCTCAAATAAATTGTTTACAACCACAAAAACATTTATTAAATCCAAGGAATCATCTGAATAATTGTTTCAGTGTACACTGTAAAAAGCAATTACTTAAAGAACCCCTATTACGGGTTTTTGAAAATGACCTTCCATGCACTGTGTGACACAGTAATAAGTGAGTGAAAACATCCAGCTGAGGTTTAAATCTGAAAGTGCACCATGTTTAAAACTATTGATTATTTAGCAAAATAGTTGACTTAGAGTCAAATAAATGAATCGAGTTGGGTTCATATCTTTTGCTTGAGCGCTTTCATGTCGACATCACCAAATATGTAGTTCCAGATCCGGTAAAATGTAAAAGCACTTTTCCTTCAGACACTAGCGGAGCGCAGGGGCTCACGGGACTGATCATGACGTGAAGATGAAGATCACTGACACATGGAGATTCGGCTGTGGGAAATAAAGGGTTAAAGTTCACTTTCAAAACAATACCACAGTGTACCCAACCTAGTGCTGTGTTTTGTCCTGTCATTTGTCTGATGATTGATACAATAGCCTACACTGCAATGCGGGATTCGCCGGACATTTACTTTTAAAGGAAGGAGCAGCAGAGATCATTATGTATGGAACTTTGTCAGGGACTTTGTCAGTAACTGTTACAGTTCATCTGGGCCCATTTCTTCTTCCTCCGGATCATAACATGTAAGTGTCATTAAAATTGTTGCCTTATTTTGTGTAGCTTGCATAATGTGTGTTTAATTATGTGTTATAAGTTGTAATCGGCCTGCGCAGCTTGTAAACACGTATATATTATAAATCAGTGCTTGTACTGTATCTCTCAGGTTAAATCTTTATGGGGCTATTCACATATCACATCCAAAACCACATTGAAAACATGACGCATGCTTCTTCCTTTACCGATTTAAATGCGTTTCTGAACTCGCGATCTTATGCTGTTTGCCTTTGCTATGGCCACTTTCAGCTGTTCCTGCACACACGTGGCGTGGTCAATTTTCAAAATAGTTAAACTTTTGACACTGTGTCTTGCACTTGCCAAAACAGACTGGGTCATCTGACCAATCACAGCAGATTAGCCTCACAGAAAGGAGGGGTTTGGGAACAAATGAATTGCTGAACGAATCATATGCGAGTCATTTGGATAATTAGGTAAAAATAAATGCAGATTATAAGAGAATGAAAGTGTTTTTTGACCTTGCATGCATATCAGCCTGTTGTTGGAGACCCCCAAAATCAAATTATGACATTTTAAATGCAAAATATACAAATATACAAAATATTAAATAATGAGTAAATTATTTATTTATTTCACAGTATTTCTGTTGTAACTTAGAACTGTTAGGTTGACTTAACTAACTTAATTTGTATTTGTAAGTTTGCATGATGTTCATTTATTTAGGAATTTGAAGGCAATGATTTAACTTACTTTTATAGTGAATCACTTTTTATAATGTAGATATGAGGATTCATGAATTAATAACCCACACAGTATTCATAATAAATTGTGTGGAAAAAAAGAATAAAAAGGTTGGTGTTAGTGTTTTAGTATCTCTAATATTCATTGTACCTAAAAACTGCAGAAAATTGCAAAGCAAAGTTATACATAAAAAACAAAATAACGATTAGTTAAATGTTTTTTTTTTTTTCAGTGTGCCTATAGGTGTACATACAAATCTGATCATATGGCAAAAATAAACTGGGGCTTATCAGAGACTGAAAAGTACTGTAAAGTCTTGAGTGACATATTTTCCATTGCAACAAGCAAAAGGTTATTATACATTTGCATACGTTTTCTGATTATGTAACTAGATTTGACATTATGTAATTTAAAAGAAATGTAATTTGTAGTAAAAATTCTAATTGATATTTTAAACAAATTACTTAATAAATAATCAACAAACTAAACTAAAATGTAAATACAGTGAAAAATGGATTAATAATCCAACCATTTTATCCATCTCCCAGTGCTATCTGGGAGATTGTATGAATGGAGCTGAATCATCTTTTTTTTCATGATGCTCTGTAGCAAACAAAAATACAGTTTAAATGATTAAATAACAGGATATTTTATATATACAATAATAATAAAATGACAATAGTCAAATTAAATAAATCACAATCCATATTTCCAACCAAATCAACAAAATATTTATAATACAAATGCTTAGTGTGCAATAAAACACATTGGACACATCACCTCAGTCATGTTTATGTTCACCTCATAAATGCATGTGCTTGCAGTAAAACTGGCTATAATTCAAATTGAGCAGTATCTCAATGTCTCTCTTTAAAATATTCACTGCTGAAAGAGAGAGAGAGAAAAAGAAGAAGAGAACGTCTCAGGAGAAAGTCTCAGAATCTCTCAAAAGAAATGAACACTTGTGAACCAACTGTTTTCAGCTAATTAAAATATTAAAATTTCTGTTTTACTTCAAATCATATCAAACAGCAGTTCAAAGACATGCATCCATTCTCTAAAGGACGATGTACTTCAACCTTGGGTTCAACCTAGCTGGAACTTTACCGTGGGATTTAAAAAATATATATAATGATAATAATTTCAAAGCAGTAAATAATCTGCACAGATGCACATCTCATTTTCCGAAGGCAAGTGAATTATTTAGTGTAATCTGGCAAAGCACGGCTGTGCATCATATTTTAATGTGATACATCAGGGAGCTATTCTCCCTATGCATTTCTGCTTTCCGCATAAGGGCACATCCACAGTCAATCATAGGATTTATGACTGCTGGGCAAGAAAAGAAAGGCTGTAAAATTATGGTAGGCTTTGCACCGTGGTCATGAAATGTGCATGTAATCAGATTTCGGATATGCTAAAATATGCGCCGCATAACAATTGCTGGTCGACAATGCAGGAGTTTCTAAACAAAATGCAAAGGATTGAATCGTATTACACTTTACTTCTGTTGTGCAGCATCTGTTTAAGGAACACCTGGAAAAGGTGAAAATGAGAAAGTCAGGACAGGACACTCGACTGAATGGTGACTCAACAGTGAGATATTGCCTTTAGGCTCATTTGAATGAACAGCTGGCGGGTTAATGAACAGAAAACAACATGTCAAGGGGTTCCCATAACTCCCCCAGAGACATATAGGAAGATTTTAGACAGAAAGGAAAAATAATGGCGATGCTTCATTAGTTTCGTTTAACGCCTGCGTGACAATTGAGCATCAATATATGTGTATGAACGTGCAATTATTGTGTTTAATGTGTTGCCTGGAAACTAAAGTTTGGATGTTTTGATATTTGTGCTATGAAATATTGAAAATGTTGCCCATTTTCACTCAAAGCACATTATAAAACCATTGAGCGAATTAAATGGCGCTAAACTTAATTTTTAAATCATCGGCGGGGATATTCATGTACAG